>NW_015176126.1:6851-9238 GCF_001447785.1 Gekko japonicus | reverse complement strand
TATCTAGCCGGTATTGACTCCCTTGTCATTTCCACCCATTCGACCTAGTCTTGCAGTACGGAGCAAGAGAGAGTAGATCTGCTCCATCTTCTACATGACGGCCCTTCAGATACTTGAAGACTGCCATCACGTCCCCTCTAAGCCTTCTCTTTCCCAGGCTAAACAGACCCAACTCTTTCAGCCTTTCCTCGTAAGACTTGGATTCCAGCCCTCTCACCATCCTGGTTGCCCTCTTCTGGACTCGCTCGAGCTTGTCAATGTCCTTCCTAAAATGTGGTGCCCCAAACTGGACACAGGACTTCTCCAAGGAAACTGATCTCTGTAGGAGGAGCTGTGGCTCAGTGGTAGAGCATCTGCCTCGCATGCAGGTCCGAGGTTCAATCCCCAATATCTCCAGTTAAAAGGACCGGGCAGCGAGTGATGTGAAAGACCTCAGCCTGGGACCCTGGGGAGCCGCTAACAGTTTGAGTAGACAATACTGACTTTGATGGACCAAGGGTCTGATTCAGTAGAAGACAGCTTCATGTTTTTGGGGAAGGGCCATGGCTCGATGGTAGAGCACCAGTCTGGCAGGCAGAATCATAGAATCATAGAGTTGGAAGGGACCTTACAGGTCATCTAGTCCAACCCCCTGCACTCTGCAGGAGTGTAGCTGAAATATAGCCCTACAACATAGAAGAAGAAGAAGAGATTGGATTCATACCCCACCCTTCACTACCCAAAGGTGTCTCAGAGTGGCTTACAAACTCCTTTCCCTTCACCTCCCCACAACAGACACCCTGTGAGGTAGGGGGGCTGAGAGAGCTCTTGACAGAAACAGCTCTTTTTCAAGAACAGCTCTTGTCAGAACCACGGCTTGCCCAAGGTCATCCAGCCAGGTGCCAGTGGAGGAGTGGGGAATCAAACCCGGTTCTCCCAGATTAGAGTCCGCGCACTTCACTACTACACTAAACTAGTCCGGCAGATGTTCGTCCCAGGTCCCAGGTTCAATCCCTGGCATCTCCAGTTGAGAGGACCAGGCAGTGGGTGATATGAGAGACCCTCTGCCTGAGAGGCCTTGGAAAGCCACCACCAGTCTGAGTAGACAATACTGACCTTAGATGGACCAACGTCTGATTTGGTATCAGGCAGTTTCGTGTGTTCATGTGTAAGGAAATGTTAGAGTTGGAAGGGACCTTGCAGGTCATCTAGTCCAGCCCCCTGCACTCTGCAGGGGCATAGCCGAAAGATAGCCCTACAGAGAATCATAGAATGTTAGAACTGGAAGGGACCTTGCAGGTCATCTAGTCCAACCCCCCGCACTCTGCAGGAGCACAGCCGAAAGAGAGCCCTACACAGAATCATAGAATGTTAGAGTTGGCAGGGACCTTGCAGGTCATCCAGTCCAACCCCCTGCACTCTGCAGGAGCATAGCCGAAAGATAGCCCGACAACATCCTTGAAAGAAGGTCAGGATCTCCAGGCACCGCCAGGAAGTTGGCAACCCCAGGCGATTGGCCAATGAAAGACGCTGGAGAGTTTTTAATGAAAGTGGGACCTCGGCACCAAGAAGCCAGCAAAGACAGAAAGGGGCAGATCTGCAAACAGCAATGCTCCCGGATGCCCTGGGGGTGTCACGGTGCAGCGTCAGAATAGGAAGACTCCGGGACGGAAGGAGAACAGAGCGTGGCCAGTGCTATGGGAAGAGGCCGTGGCCCACGTGAGCACAGCAGAGTGTTTCCGTGTCTGTGTGAGAAGCCACGGTGCCACTTTATTTCTTTACATTTGGAGAAATTATGCTTCGTTCCCCGAGTGCAAACGCCGCTTATTATTACAGCACCACTCAACGTTGCCTGTGTCTAAATTGGCCCTTGGCAATCTTCTCGCTTGTGTGAATTATGCCGTTTTTGTAGAAATTGACTTAATTGCCTGAGAATGCAGACACTCGGCTCCCAGCAACACTCCAACTGGTGCTGGCAAGAATGGGGGTGGTGGAAAGCAGCAAGGAGGGTGGGTCGCTGGGGGGGGCAATGACACCTGAGTCTTAAGGGAGCCACTGGAAGAAGAGGAGGAGGAGGAGGAGGAGGAGGAGGAGATTGGATTAATACTCCACCCTTCACTACCGAAAGGAGTCTTAGAGCAGTTTACAATATCCTTTCCTGTTCCCCTCCCCCAACAGACACCCAGTGAGGTGGGTGGGGCTGAGAAAGCTCTGACAGAGACTGCACTTTTTCAAGGACAGCTCTTATCAGAATTGTTGCTTGCCCAAGGTCATCCAGCCAGGTGCAAGTGGAGGAGTGGAGAATCAAACCCGGTTCTCCCAGATTAGAGTCCGCACACTTCACCACTACACCAAACGGGAGGAGGAGGAGGAGGAGGAGGAGGAGATTGGATTTATACCCTGCCCTT
>NW_015176126.1:6535-6736 GCF_001447785.1 Gekko japonicus | reverse complement strand
CTCTTATCAGAACTATGGCTTGCCCAAGGTCATCCAGCCAGGTGCAAGTGGTGGAGTGGGGAATCAAACCTGGTTCTCCCAGATTAGAGTCCGTACACTTAACCACTACAGCAAACAGGAGGAGGAGGAGGAGATTGGATTTATACCCCGCCCTTCACTACCCGAAGGAGTCTCAGAGCGGCTTACAGACTCCTTTCCCTT
>NW_015176126.1:3755-5734 GCF_001447785.1 Gekko japonicus | reverse complement strand
CCAAAGGAGTCTTAGAGCAGTTTACAATATCCTTTCCTGTTCCCCTCCCCCAACAGACACCCAGTGAGGTGGGTGGGGCTGAGAAAGCTCTGACAGAGACTGCACTTTTTCAAGGACAGCTCTTATCAGAATTGTTGCTTGCCCAAGGTCATCCAGCCAGGTGCAAGTGGAGGAGTGGAGAATCAAACCCGGTTCTCCCAGATTAGAGTCCGCACACTTCACCACTACACCAAACGGGAGGAGGAGGAGGAGGAGGAGGAGGAGATTGGATTTATACCCTGCCCTTCACTACCCGAAGGAGTCTCAGAGCGGCTTACAAACTCCTTTCCCTTCCCCTCCCCACAACAGACACCCTGTGAGGTAGTCGAGGCTGAGAAAGCTCTGACAGAAACTGCTCTTTTTCAAGGACAGCTCTTATCAGAACTATGGCTTGTGCGGCTTACAGACTCCTTTCCCTTCCCCTCCCCACAACAGACAGACACCCTGTGAGGTAGGCGAGGCTGAGAGAGCTCTGACAGAAACTGCTCTTTTTCAAGGACAGCTCTACCAGAACTATGGCTTGCCCAAGGTCATCCAGCAGCTGCATGTGGGAGGGGTGGGGAATCAAACCCGGTTCTCCCGGATTAGAGTCCGCGCACTTAACCACGACACCAAACTGTGAGCTTGGCTGGAGCCACGGACTGGATCTAACCATCCGCCAATCGGCTGAGTGGCTTTTATGTCTGGAGCTCAGAGACCAGAATGTACTTTTTGAGCAATACGAAACCTCTGCCTTCTGCCCATTACAGGGAGAAGGAAAAGCCTGGTACGTTCTGCCCCACCAAGGGCTGCCACCTCCTGGTAGCACCTGAAGATCTACCGCTATTAGAACTCATCTCCAGATGATCAGGATCAGTTCCCCTGGAGAAAATGGCTGCTTTGGAGGGTGGACGATGCGCCATTATCCCCTGCTGAGGTTAATTTATTAATTATCATATGGCATCGTGTGTCGAATGGCCCGGAGATCCTAAGATTGTCTGGCAACTAGAAGTCCTAGCTCTTTTAGCGTTGTGCACCACTAGGTGGCGAGCTAGACTTGTGTTTAAGACAAGAAACATTTCAGAGGTGGTTGGCCATGGCCTGCCTCCGTGTCGCAGCCCTGGTATTCCTCGGAGGTCGCCCTTCAAAAGGCTGGCCCTGCTTAGATTCCGAGATCTGATGGGATCAAGCTAGTCGGGGTCCTTTAAAAATTGCCATAAGGCCCGTATTTTTCTTCGTAAGCTATATATTGGTAGTTATAGGATTCTTATTATGATTGAGGTTATTTCCAGGATGGTTAGGAATGGTGATACTAATGTGTATCCTAGAATATATAAATCACGAGAAATGATATAAAATATGAGATATTTGAGTTAGAACTAGCTTTTCCTTTTTGTTTTCACGGTCTGCATAGGAAAGGAAAGAAATGAACTGGACTATATGATAATAACGGAGGTTGTAGATATTGTTTTGTCACAAGTTATAATTTAATACAGAGTGAATCTTAATATAATATACAATAAGAATTGTATACTCTTTATAGGTAGACACTTTTGTTCCATGTCTAAAAGAGTTATAGGGTATACTATATGGAAATGTATAAAACAAGGAAACAATGCAATATGATGGTAGCAAAATAAGAAGGAAATAAGACATTGTAAAATGGCAAACTTTTTGCTTCTGTATCCTTGTTCTTGCTTTTGAATAAGGAAAGGTTAAAAGATCTATATAGACCAGACGTGGTTATTATTTTCCCATAGTCTATGTTACTAAATTTAAGTCCTTAAAATAATTGGAAGGTTTGATATGATGCCTATGCTATGATGTTAATAGGTCTGCTTTTGTTGTATTGGAATGTTATGAAATGTTTCAATTATTTATGTTTTTCTCCCATCTTTATATTTGAAAACCCAATACACACACACACACACACACACACACACACACACACACATATATAT
>NW_015176126.1:0-3571 GCF_001447785.1 Gekko japonicus | reverse complement strand
GGCACCACAAACAAGCCCCCCCACCTGCTCCCAGGAGCCCTCAGTCAGAGCAAGAAACAGCCAGGTAAGTTGCACAGATCCCCCCCCCCGGTCCAAAACAGTCCAGTGGCACCTTTAAGACCAAGTTTTATTCAGGTACAAGCTCTCCCTCCTCTGCGAGGACAGATCTGCATGTCCCTCCCCCAATAGCTAGCAATCCAAAAGAGTTCAGTGTAGCCTGAGTGGTGGGTGCTGCCTTCTGACACACTTCCGGTGATGTGAGGGGGTGTGGCATATGCAAATGAGTTATGCTACTGAGTTATGCTAATGTACTCCTGCACCTCTTTTTCTATGAAATGACCCCTGCATATCTCCCAGGCCCCTTCCCACCCCACCCCACCCCCACAACTCAAAGTCCCAGAAAACTCAGTGTTTCATGGAGGAAACACAGATCAGTTTAATCCCTGACATCTCCATTTTTAGAGGGATCTCAGCTCAGAGGAGTTGGAAAAGACCTTTCTCTGCCACAGGGATGGGCACAGACCAGAAAATTGTGGTTTGGTTTGTGCACGATTTGTGCGCCAGTTTGATGTAGGAGAGCCAATGTAGTGTAGTGGTTAAGTGCTCGGACTCTAATCTGGGAGAGCCGGGTTTGATTCCCCAGTCCTCCACTTGCACCTGCTGGGTGACCTTGGGCAAGCCATAGTTCTGGCAGAGCTGTCCTTGAAAATGGGCAGTTTCTGTCAGAGCTCTCTCAGCCCCACCTTCCTCATAGGGTGTCTGTTGTGGGGAGGGGAAGGGAGAGGAGTTTGTAAGATGCTCTGAGACTCCCTTGGGTAGTGAAGGGCGGGGTATCAATCCAATCTCTTCTCTTTGTCTTCTGGATTACCGAACCGGTTCAAATATAGAATGCCCGGGGGGGGCTAGAGCCTCCAAATTCTCAGGGAGTCTTCAGCTGACTCTTCTCTACGTGCCCACCATGTTTCAAGGAGATTGTACTTCCAGGGTCCGAGTTATGGGCCCCGAAACAAGGTGTCCCCTGCCAATGCTTTTCAATGAGAGTTTTGGTGCTGGTTTGGAAGTGCACAAAATGGTCCCCGGGTGAGCTAGAGGCATCAACCTTGCAGAGTTGGATTAGGGGGGGGGGGTCCGAGTTATGGACCACCAAGCTAGGCACCCCCAGGAAGGTGCTTTCTGATGAGACGTTGCCGTGCACAGGTTCAGGAGGACATACACCGGACCACCCTCCATCTGACTGAAAATGTGTTCACTGGTCTACATGACCGGCCTACGTGATTACCGGGCAGGGCCAACCCTCCTGCCCTGCCCAGAGCATGAGAGCCCCCTGCATGCCACGACAGACGCATCCACTCCAAGGAGATGATACCAGGCAACATGGAACAATAGTAAGGATGACAGAGCAATCCCAGACAGAATCGTAGAATGTTAGAGTTGGAAGGGACCTTGCAGGTCATCTAGTCCAACCCCCTGCACTCTGCAGGAGCATCGCCGAAAGAGAGCCCTATACAGAATCGTAGAATGTTAGAGTTGGATCTTGCAGGTCATCTAGTCCAACCCCCTGCACTCTGCAGGAGCACAGCCAAGAGATAGCCCTACATACCTACAACATACCCGAAAGATGGTCGTCCAGCCTCCGCTTGGAAATGTCAAGTGAAGGAGCATCCACCACCTCCCGAGGCAGTCTGTTCTACTGCTCAACCACTCTTACAGCTAGGAAGTTTGTCCTGATATTGAGCCGGTATCGACTCCCTTGTAATTTCCACCCATTAGATCTAGTCTTGCAATCCGGAGCAAGAGAGACTAGATCCGCTCCATCTTCTACATGACAGCCCTTCAGACATTTGAAGACTGCAATCATGTCCCCTCTAAGCCTTCTCTTTCCCAGGCGAAACACATTTTTAAATTTGTTTTATTACTTGATTTGATTTCATTTATACCCCACCCTCCCCGCCAGGGCAGTCTCGGGGCAGCTTACCTATATGCAATGACGACAAACAGCAATATAATAAAAGCAATAAATCTTAAAGACAGCGACACAAGGCGCTAATAACAATTCAAGTAATGATGGCGAAGGCAGAGTAGCATCCACACACTAGTAAATGCAGTCGGTATTAGATTTTACACATGGCATTTGAACACATGAAGCTGCCTGATACCAGGTCAGACCAGGGGCAGATGAACCATGAAGCAGACTAGGCGCGTGCTTAGGGCACCCAGGCCAAAGGGGGCACCACAAAGTTGGGGAAAGGGTGAAAAGCTTAGTTTGTACAGTCTATTGTGTTATCATCGGAAGAAATTTTTGTATTGCTGCAACCTGCATTGTATATCTGGTCAGACAGGTCAACAACTGAAATGGAAGAAGAAGAAGAAGAAGAAGAAGAAGAAGAAGAAGAAGAAGAAGAAGAAGAAGAAGAAGAAGAAGAAGAAGAGGAGGAGGAGGAGGAGGCCTTTCCCTCCCCCTCCCCACAACAGACACCCTGTGAGGTGGGTGGGGCTGAGAGAGCTCTGACAGAAACTGCTCTTTTTCAAGAACAGCTGTTATCAGAACTATGGCTTGCCCAAGGTCATCCAGCAGGTGCAAGCGGAGGAGTGGGGAATCAAACCCGGTTCTCCCAGATCAGAGTCCGTGTACTTAACCACTACACCAAAATGGACTGGGGGGTCAGTGTGGAAAGGAGGGGGGGCGCCAAGATGGGTCAGTGCTTTGGGCACCTGTGAGCCTTAATCCACCCCTCGGTCAGACCATCAGTCCATCAGGATCAGCATTGTCTACTCGGACTGTGCCTGCAACTCTCCAGGGTCGCACGTGAAGCTCTTTCCCATCACTTACTTCCTGGTCCTTAAAATTGGAGTTCCTGCTGTTCGAACCTGGGACCTCCTGCCTGCCAAGCAGAGGCTTTACCACTGAGCCACAGCCCCTCCCAAACATCCACATGAAGCTGCCTCATTCTGAATCAGACTCCTGGTCCAACACGTTAAGTATTGTCTACTTAGACTGACAGGGGCTCTCCAAGTTTTTGAGAAGAGGTCTTTCACATCTGAAATTTTCACATTTGAAAATCTGAAGGGCTGTCATGTGGAAGATGGAGCAGATCTATTCTCTCTTGCGCCGGATGGCAAGACTAGATCGAATGGGTGGAAATGACAAGGGAGATACTGGCTAAATATCAGGAGAAACTTCCCGACTGTCAGAGTGGTTGAGCAGTGGAACAGACTGCCTCGGGAGGGGGTGGATGCTCCTTCGCTGGGCGCTTTCAAGCGGAGGCTGGATGACCATCTTTCGGATATGTTGTAGGGCTCTCTTTCAGCTATGCTCCTGCAGAGGGCAGGGGGTTGGACTAGATGACCTGCAAGGTCCCTTCCAACTCTCACATTCTATGATTCTATCACCTCCTGCCTGGTCCTTCTAACTGAACATGCCAGAGATTGAACCTGGGACTTTCTGCATGCCGAGCAGATGACCACTCCCTTTGGAGACTTCTCCAGTCTAAGGTTTAACTCTGCATGAAATTGCACGAGGGCAGCGTCATGCCGGGGAAGAGTTCCTGTAGCTCAGAGTTAGGATGCATGC
>NW_015176125.1:67995-69937 GCF_001447785.1 Gekko japonicus | reverse complement strand
CATAATAATTATCTATCAGGAATCAGTGGGCGAGAACCCATCTTACCTTTCTTTGATTCAAGGATACCCTCAGACATCCTCCTCTTTTTGAGCTTGTCCTTGATCTGAGAAATTTCCAGGACTGCACTGCTGGTCTCTAATTTGCTACAATTTTCTTTTGTTAGAGGCCCTGGCAGTTGAGAGGAGCCATTTAGTATTATACCATCCATCTTCTTCTTCTGAAGACCATTCCTATTCTCCCACCTCCCTAGAGGTTGCCCTTTGCCTCTCTGCAAAGATTTCTTCTTCGTCAATACTGAAGGAAGAGTGGCTGCAAGGTGCATCAATGAAAGAAGCTCAGTTACATCAACCAGCTATTGACCAATTCATTTTAGCTATTATCCTTGTAGTTACACACAGAACTAGAAGAGGGTTCTTAATTAAGGTGATCAAATTATGGATGGGGTGTGTTATGTATTTGCTTATGTGTTATGCTATGTAACCTACACCGGAGCTTCAGGCACAAGCTCCATTGACTCTCAGATATTCTAAACCCTGCAGTCGGATTGGTCGCTGTTGTGTAACAGACCAATCCGGAGAGACTCTGAACTTTGGTGGGAATGAATCCCATTGGTTCTAAGCTCTCAATTGTAATTGGTCATTACTGTGCTAGGGGGTGTGGTTTTCCCTGGCTCAGAATGTATAAAGTTGCATCGTTTTTGAGTGTTGTTGCTGTGTTCTGAGCTGAATAAAGAAATCACTGTTTTGGAAATGCTGCCTCAATCTCAGTATATAACAGGTGGGTTCACTGGTTGCAAAAGCAAAAAGAGGGGCTACTGTACCTCTAATCATCATGTAGAACAGAGTACTTTGGCAAGTACCAAAATGAGAATCCCGGGGGGGGGGGGGAGAGACATATTCCGACCTACTAAGGCACTTGCATTTGGGCTCTCAGAAAACTCAAACTTGGAGACTTCTGGTTTTGGCGACTCGCAGGTGGGTGTGCTGCATCACAGCTCTGATGTGAGCACCCCGCAAATGTGCCAATATGATATTGGACCCCCCAGACCCCTTGAAGGGGGGTCTCAGCCTTGGGCTCAAGAGGTGCCTCTCCCAAGGGGGAAGCCAAAGGATTGAGGCACCTTTTTGCCCTGATAGGCCCCCGCAGCACAGAGCCAGCATGGCACCAAGAGGCGCACACTGGACAGAGCGTAAGGGATCCCAAGAAACGATCCTCTCTACATGTCAACCGAACGCAAGTACAAATGAGAGTGCAGCCATGATCCAGCAAACAATTGATAAAACACTATTAGTAAAGCTGCCCCAAACAAGCGGAAGGGGGAGGGGAATGCCCAATCCTGAAATGACTGAGTTTAAAGCGGGAGGCGGAAAGGGCAGCTCGAAGGAAGTGGATTATGATGAAGTGTGCAGTGGACCAGCAAGAAAGTGATAAATTCCAGACTTATGGAGAACTTTTAAACTTTCCTCTTGTGTAAACAATGATGCAGCGAGCAGAAAAAATGGCATTGAAAGCAAAACTTATAATACGAACTGCCAGCACAGCATTGCCGGCTACTAGACCAGAAGTAACCACAGACTTTCCCAAACTGACTGCTGTAGCTTTGCACCCTCTACTGGACCAGATGACCAACTTTAACATCAAGCTGGATACGTTGCAAAAGAAACTCAAAGAAATTTCAGCAAGAAAGAAATAAAGTGGATGTTCCTGAAGCAACAACAGAAAGTGGAAGATGGACCTAAAAATGTGGAGGAGAACAAAGACACAGAAGAAGAAGACTGTGATACCATCTCGAAGACTCTAGCAAAACTCTTTGATCCTGAAGCAGAACTAGGGGCTGTTGCCCCTTGTAATGTATCCAGTTCAGACTGCGTGGCCGGCTTGGGCTCCATGCGGTCAGGCACAAACGTCGAGCTTCGCTCAAAGAGACAATGGACTATGCGG
>NW_015176125.1:57890-65598 GCF_001447785.1 Gekko japonicus | reverse complement strand
GAAACCTAGGATTGACCACCCACCCTTAACTGGATGAATCTTGGAAGCTTGTAGTTCATGATTTCCCATGAAGAAGCCTGTGTGAAACAGACATTATAGCTGGCCTGTTGGAGTCATGTTTGTGAGCCTTGTGGAAGCACAGAACGGAAGATAAGTCGGCTGACAACCTCTGTTGCTTCCAGTTTTCAACAAGGTCATATCACAGCATGGACACTCGATGGTTGGAATATATAGAGTTCACTTGTTGAATGAATGAATGTGACTGTATCAGCAGTTTATAAGGGACATTAAAAGATGGTTGAATTTTTGATGCATAGTAATTGAGCTATCTATTGCATTACATAAATGTAGTTGTTTATATAAACTGCAATTTTTGTTGTTTTTCATTGGGTGTCTGCTTAGTTTGACAACCTGTCCTATGATCTCTCTACTTTTGTGACATCCAGGTAGTAGCTGGAAATCTCCTGGGGTTATACCTGATCTCCAGGTGACAGAGACCAGTTCACCTGGAGAAAATGGCTGCTCCGGGGGGCGGACTCTATGGCCTTGTCGCCTGCTGGGGGCTGAGGTCCCTCCCCAGACCCTGCCCTCCTCAGGCTCCACCCCCAAAATCCCTAGTTATTTCCCAACCCGGAACTGGTAGCCATAATTGTAGATCACGGATGTACCCAACTACATATATTAAAAGTAACACCATAAGGATTCCCAATAGCAAAACACTGTGGATTATTTGAGAAAGATATGTTCAATATTAAATCATCCTTCTAATAAAATGACAACCTGTACTTACCTGGAACATTGAGGGAGTTCTCCTCAGCACTGTTCACTGGCCCTGACCTTAAAGACAATTTGGAAGTAAAAAAGAAACATGAAGATACAGGAGAAATAAAGTGGGCTTTCACAAGCTGATTACCAGTGTTCCCTCTAAGCTGAGTTAGTGTGAGCTAGCTCATAGTTTTTTAGCCTCTGGCTCACATATTTTTGTCTTAGCTCAGGAAGGGATGGCTCCAGAGCAAACTCACAACTTTAATGCCAGCGGCTCACAAAGTAGAATCATAAACAGTATGTTTCACTTAGCTGGCATGTTCCTAAAAGAGTTCTAGGATAATCCGGCATGAAACGGCCTTTGTCTATGTAGGCTGTGATAACTATTTAGTAAACAGTGCCAGAAAGGAGCAGACCAGAGACCTATTCCTGTCTTTCAGACAGAAAAAATAGCATGTGAGAGTCGTTTTTCCTTTCCGATCCATCATTTCCAGATAGGTAGGTAGATTGGATTTTGGCACTGCAACGTTTTATAACTAAATTATGTTGCAAACAGCCATTTCTAAATTCCCATTGTTTATGTTAAAGAAAACTTTCTTCTGTCAGTAGTTCAGCAGACTTTACACACAAAGCTACCTTATATCAAGTTGGAACCTTTATATGCTGAGGCCAATACCATCTATTTTTTCAGGCACTGACTCTATGAGGTCTCAGGGAGAGGTCTTTCACATCACCCACTAATCTGATCCATTCATCTGGAGATGCCAGGGGTAGAACCTGGGACTTTATGCATGCCAAATAGATGCTCTGCCACTGAGCTATGGCCCCTCCTTCTTTTAAAAACAGGAAAGCTAGTGAACTGATTTTAAAACATTTATAAAAGCCACAGAAAGTAATAGATTCTCTAAGAAAGGTAGGCCCACAAGGCATAGATTAACAGTTCAGGAAGCAACTGACATTCATAGATGTGTTTGGGATACCAAATCAGTGGAGGGCTGCAGTGTGGGAGGAGTCAACTGTGCTACCCAAAGTGGTTGTGGGGTGTTTCCTGAGTTTCTTGGGGAATTAGCCAGGAAACCCAAACAATGCGAGAGGGAGTAATCAAGCAGGATCTCCACCTATGTTTACGGGGATTTTTCTCAGTAGAACTCTCAGAATGAACCAGGCTGTGATTAATGACATGGTTTTTATTAAAGAGAATTAAAGACTAAAATCAAAACTTATTAATTGAAAAACACTATATGAACACACATACAAGTTCAGAAAATAAAGGTGGTAGCTTACAGAGGCAAAGAAGGGAACTTATTCTATGGGACTATATTTACCTTTCCAAATAAAGATTCAAGAAGGAGGATGAGCTAAACGAACCATCATCTCACTCTAAGCAGGGTGCCCAACCTTTTTCGCTGGGGGTGTAAGTTAGTGGACATCCAGATACACACACACACTACTGAACAACGCGTGTCTGACGTGACTACTCCTAGAACAAAGCTGTGCTGGTGTGAATGAAATAATGTTGTCTTAACCAGGAAGCTTCATAACGTTCCCGGGTGTTGCAAGTGCAATGTAACATTCTTGTGAACTGTCTATTGAGTTTGGTAACCTCTAATTGCTAGAACAAGACAACTAGAACAAGACGACAAAGGATTATGTGATTAAAAATGGTTTCTACTAGGTTTTTACTTAGGATGGTCAAGTAGGGAAAGGTCAGGCAAGGTAGAGAGTTGGTTAAATTTACTGTCCTTTTCTGAGAAAATCAGTCTTTGACACTGATGGATATAGAGAGGGAAGAGAACTGTCAAAAACCAGACCTTTGCATCTTTAGGATCAGTTTTTCAGACATGCCTCTGGTCAATATTCAATGACACACATTCCACGTGACTGTAGGGTCTATTTTGATCTCTTATTTGCAGACCAGGGATGAGTCTTGAATGACTGACCCTGTGAGATGCTAAGAGAGGGAAGGTTGCTTGCGTCACCTGCTTATAGGTACCAAGCTCGTCCTTCCAAGGCAGGAGGGGGTCAAGGCCTAACAACTGGAGTGTCTTTTGCCTGTCATCACCTCCTTGCCCCATGCTACTGCGGTCGGGTCCACGGTGGGTGCAGCACAGGATCAGGGTGCCTGGGACAGCAAAATGCCTTGAGTCAGCCTTGCTCAATTACATGACTACCACGATTAACAGTGAGAGGAACATTGCAAAGCATAAACATTGCCAGGTATACACAGTCCTTCAGCAGGTAATGGGGTGTATGATTTTCCTGCACACTTGGGGCACTTCCCAGGAGTGCAGAAAAATCTGAAATGTAGAAAAAACTATAGGGGGGGATACTTAAATCCCCCCAAAAGTAAAAGAGTGCTTCCCGCGCATGTGCACAAAGCCCCCCAAAAGTAAAAGAGTGCTTCCCGCGCAGGTGCACGGGGTGGGTGGGAGAGAAGGTTTGGTTGGCCGGTGGCTGGGAGCTATGTAGGCCTTGCCATTGGTGCTGGGGGGGGGGAGAAGGGGAGAAGGCTCACCTGCAGCCGCTTCCTCCCCCCACCCCCGCAAGTATCGCAGGACCCCACTTCACATGTACAATTTCTATCATATGTATAATTCTATAATTTGAGCAAAAGTGAAGGATGCAGTATAAATCCAATCTCCTCCTCCTCCTCCTCCTCCTCTTCTTCTCCCCCAGAAAAAAGCCCTGCCAACTTCTCACTACAACTCAGTATCTTTATTTGACTGTACCTGTTGAGGGGCTGCTTCTGATTTCAGATGATCCCCTCCAGTTTCCAAGGGGCCCATGCCATTCTCCAGCACTCGATGCTCTCTTTCATCTGCTACCTCTGGGAGGGTAGGGATGCTCTGAATAGGAGGTATGGGCTTAAAAGTGTTTAGCGGTCTTTGAGAAGCTGATCTGGAAACGGATGGTCTCAGGGAAAGGTCTTTGGGACCACAGGAGTCAGCTGAGCCTGCCAACACAGAACACAGGATGACATTAGAAACAGGAAACACTGGGAGGCTAATTCTTCACAGGGTAGGTCACACAAAGGATGTTCGTCTCTGTGAACTTAAGCTGTAGCGAACAACACACTGCATCCTTAATACAGGCAGGTGCTTTTCCCATCTCAGCAAACTGCACATCCCAGACTCATCCTCACAATGATCCCCATCAATCATCCCAGCTGATGGGCTGGGCACCAGCGTAGGCCATGATCCCAAATGTGAATGGGCTGTAGCAGCTGTAGCAGCAACTGCACAAGTGTATCTGATCCCTGAAGCAGGTGGCAAGTAGGCATGTCCCTAGGTGGTAAGGGAGAGGAACAATCGTTTTAAAAGCATCCTTGGGATTGTGCCTACTAATAATGGCATTCAAAGCAGAAAGTAAGTGAGGGCAGTGTTACACGTTGCATTTTCAGGTGTACTAATTAAAAAGTCCATTGATTTCCTTCATTTATAGCCCACCTTTCTTGCTGAGACTCAGGATGGACTGCAACATATAACATATACACATTAAATATAAGACTTGGACTGTACTCCAAATAAGCAGGCTACAGTTTGCAATACTACCTTGTTGCAGATATATTAGCAGTTGCGTGATGTACTAGTAGCAGACTGTAACCTCTCTGCCAGGCCCGTAGCTACAGTAGGGCCTCTCGGGCCCGACACCCCAACTTACTGTCAAGGCCCCCTGACTTCCCACCCAGCCCAGGCCCCCATGGCTTCAATTTCTGTTTAATTTATCATGGTCTCTCTTGGCTCTCACTGGCCACTCTCTCGTTGCCGGCAAGCTGGCAAGGCAAGTGCAGCCCTCAATCCCACGCGGCTGTCTCAAGCCTTGGATCTTCAGGGGGGGAAAGGCCCTGGATAAGAGGACTCTTGAAGAGCAGCTAAAAGGGAGGGTAGAGAATGGCTGCAAGAGAAGTGGCAGGGAATGCAGAGAAGCAGGAAGGCAGGCAAAGCAAGCAGGAGGGAAGGGGGAAAAAGAGCCCGTGGGACCACAGTGGGCGAGCAAGGTTGAGGGGAGGATTGTGAGGCGGAAGTGATTCAGTGGGAGAGATGGAGGAGAAGATGAGATGCTCCCGGAGGAGCCCATTGGGAGCTGGGGGAGTTTCAGAAGGTAAACAACAGCCATGCCCCCCACAGTCCACAGCCCCACCATGCAGCTCAGTGACAGCCATTGCCTGTACATTTCCATCGGCTGCCTGGGGAGGCGGCGAGCTCCCCCTCCCTGCCAGTCTTGCGGCAGCAGCTGGACAAACGCTTGTCAGGGATGCTCGAGGCTGATCCTGCACTGAGCCGGGGGCTGGACTCTGTGGCCCCTTCAAGGATTCTATTCTACGAAAAGGGAGAAAACCACAGAGCCTCTCTTCCATGTACCTGTCTTAATGCTCAGCCGCCACCAGGTGGCAGCAGAGGACCACTCGCCGAAAGGCCGCGGCGGATTGGGTTTCGGCTCTGGAAGGACTTTGGGGGGGGGGGTTTCTCCTCTGTTCCCTTTCATTTACGTGGATTCCCAGCCCACCCCCACCAGCCCTCTCAATTCTGTTTAGATGGTCTTTGTCAAGAAGAAGAAGAGGAGAAGAGATTGCATTTATACCCTGCCCTTCACTTGAAGTCTCAGAGCAGCTTACAAATTCCTTTCTCTTCCCCTCCCCACAACAGACACCGTATGAGATAAATTCTGTGTTCCCTGAGCTACATACCATGATTCAATCTTTTTTCTAGAGAATAAAAATAATCTGTTATAATCTGTTTAAACTACTGAGAGGTTGGAGGCTCTAGTATTTAAAGTGCTGCACACATAATGGCAGGGCCCATATTATTATCATAATAATTATCTATCAGGAATCAGTGGTCCCAGCTTTTATGGGTCCCAAGGCTACTGTAGTGTCCCCCTCAGAACATCAAATGGTCTTTACAAAATAATATAAACAATGCCAGTGTGGGTGGGCGGTATGTTCTCTATGTTATATCAGGCAATGGATGTCTTGAATGACTAAGGGTCTAACTCCCATGACGATGTCCCCTGACTGGGTGGAGAGTCACGATCTCAAGTTTTCCACTTCCCAGACATGCATGAGCCAGATTCAAATTGGGACCACAGCACACTGGATTGGGGACTTATCTGATTAGAAATGGCCTGGGGGGGGGGCGATATTGGCCCCATTGTAGAAATGTAATATGTTGATTATCAGTATGTGCGTAGCACTCAAGGGAGCAAAGCGCATCGACCATCTGCTATTTCAGGTCAGGAAAATGGCACAGGGGCAAGACCTTACCTGCCACCCCTCCCTAGTCCCATGGTCCAAATCTGAGTTGGGACCACACATTCATGGGATCACAGAGCTTCAGAACACACCTCTCCACCAGTGCTCCCTCTAAGTCGTGGAATCTTGTGAGCAAAAATTCTACTTTGTGAGCTACTGGCATTAAAGTTGTGAGTGAGCGATTTGGCTGCTGCATAAATTATTTTGCTCTGGAGGCATCCATCCTGAGCGAAGACAAAAATGTGTGAGCCAGAGGCTTAAAAACTGTGAGCTAGCTCACACTAACTCAGCTTAGAGGGAACACTGCTCTCCACCTAACCTGAAGACATATAGTTAGGCCTTTTAAGGGCTGTTTCAAACTCCATTTTCCAACATATAAATCATCTCCATGTAGAAACAGAAAATATAGTCTTGTGTGAAGTTGGCATGAGTTGCTACGTTGAGAAGCATGCTTGGGTGAAAACAAAGCAGGACAAGACTGACCTCCCATGATGAAGGATCCCACTCAGACCCAGCCATAACATACCACTGCCAGTTCCTGGAAGGGATCTGGAGTCCTGCAATATAGGGGCAGGAATCCTTGATGCAAGTGGAAACACACTCATGAGGGCTGTTAAGTCGCTTGCTTAACAAAGAAGTCGGAGAGTGATTCAGCAAGAACACAGCTTTATTCTTCAACTCGAACACAACTCCAACACGGATCAACATCTGATAGCCAGAACAGCCTTTACACTGCAGCTGTCCTGCTTTTAAACATTCCTAGGTAATGTAGCCACACCCACTGTACAAATACCAACCAATAAGGTTGTTCACATAAAGACCAATCACGGATGTTCCTGCTCAGGGAGCTTGCTTGAAGTGATTGGTTAGTAATCGTGGGCTAGTAACACGATTGGTTGGATTTGGATCCTAGCCCAGGACGAAGCTTTACATTACACTTCAATTAGATGTTTCACAACATATCATGCATTCAAGGCAGCTTTGAATACACTACAAGGGCCAAGACACAGATCTCATGCTATGGATAGCCTGTTTACTGTAGCCTCCTCATGCATTCTTCTCCTGTTAGGTACAACCCGCATTTTAAAAAAACATACATAATTTTGAGACTTCCGGTCTGTGGCTCGGCGATGGCGGAGGCTCTCCCCTAATGCTGGGGAGGCATTCCGCGCTCCAGTGGGGATTGGAGGGGTGCCACCTCAAGTGGCACCCCCAGGTGAGCCTTGGATTAAGGCTCCGAGCCGGGGGCGCTTGGGGGGGGTGTCCTCTTCGATGGCAAACTGCTGGAGAATTGAGGCGCTCCCTTTGCCCCAATCGGTTTGCCCCCTGAGAGGCTCGGTTTTCACCTAGCTCAGCCGATGCCGGCTGGGACAAGCAGATGAGGGTTATCGAATTACACAAAGCTAAATGGTGTCTGGTTGCAGACCGTCAATGATCCGGAGAAGGAGCCAAGCGAAAAACTTTTGAAATGTGAGTTCTCCCCCCCCCACCACCCTCCTTGAAGCGGAGCCGAGGGAGATCCCCCAGGCATAAACAAATCGAACTGTGTTAAGAAACCAGAGGGGGGGAGGAGAGAGGAAAATCGCTACTGTGCGCGAGAGACTTAGCTGTGTTTGCAGTGAAAATTCAGCGTTGTTTCAAGGAAGAGTGAAGGAGGTTTTCAAGTATAAACAAAGTGGAAAAATGGCCACC
>NW_015176125.1:40889-57241 GCF_001447785.1 Gekko japonicus | reverse complement strand
AAAAGAGACTATTATTACTAATATGAACTCACTAATTTCCGAATACATTGACTCAAACGAAAAGTTTTTTGTTTTAAATACTAACAGAATACTAACTGATTAGAACCCTCTCTCTTGGGGTTTTAGTTATAGTGTGGGTTTTTATTTACTGTCCTTTTTTTTCCTGGGGTAACTTTCCCTCCCTTTTTTCTTTTCTGTAGTGTATAGGTGTGACAAAAAAGTAATAAAGCTACCCTGTTTCAGGGGATTTTTTTAAAAAAAAACATACATAATTTTGAGATCTGTGGCCATGCCTGCCTGCATTTAGACCTGATCACAAACTGCATTCAAGCACGAACACAGGCTCAAACACTCCCCTCAAACCTCCTTCCCCCCCTCCTCTTCTTTCATGTGCAGTTTAAAAAAAACATACATAATTTTGAGATCTGTGGCCATGCCTGCCTGCATTTAGACCTGATCACAAACTGCATTCAAGCACGAACACAGGCTCAAACACTCCCCTCAAACCTCCTTCCCCCCCTCCTCTTCTTTCATGTGCAGTTCAATTCAAAACTTCCTGCTTTGAACAAGTTCAGATGTGTCATGACTTCTGCCTCAGCCAACTGGAGATGGTTTGGCCCCCACAAGCTGGGATTTGGTCCAGGCTGTTGTGGTTTGTGGGGGGGAAAGTGAACTCCAGTTGGCTGAGACACCTGCATTCAGATGGAGCTTGACCAACAGTGCTATCCTAAGCAGAACTATATCCTTCTAAGCCCTTTGACGTCAATGGACTCGAAGTGTGCTTAGGATGGTACTGCAAACCAGAAAGTTTTCATTTCAGTGTTGTGTGTGAGAGGAGGAGTGGCAACTGAAGTACAAAAGCAAAACAACAGGCTGAGTTCATGCTCGACTGCAATTTAATTACAGCTTCTCATGATGTCTCAATGGAGCCCTTGTGTGTGTACACACTAGTTCACTGTAGCACAACCAATGAAAGAAAACCAGCACAAACAAACAGAAATGATACATGCAAGTTTATATAGAAACCAGAAGATCCACAGAGGAGTAATGCAAATATACCCTCAGTTCTTGTAAAGGGACAGAGGCCCTATTAATCATACTCGTCTTTGGGCTGAACTGTCAAAAACACCTAGTTCTGCTGATATTGCAACTTGTGATAAACACCTTTGACAATTCCACAGGCATGTTCTAAAACAGAGGAGAGCCCTTTGCACCATAAAGTAACTACAGCAAAGACCTAAAGTGACTGATTTGTGAGGGGGAGAAATTGAAAAAGGATCGGATGCACTATGCATGGTTAAACCACGACAAAAGAAAGGATGAGCCTGAGGCAGAACAATCAGAAATATTTATTCATTCCTCCAATAAAAATGAAAAACTGAGAGTGCCTCAACATGAAATAAAACATCAAGGGTAAAATACCAGGCAATTAACTGTAAATTTAGATGCCTGTTTGTCTATTTATCATACCACAGCGTGCCAGCCATTTCTCAGCCATCTTCCCTCCATAGCAATACATTTACATTTCTCCTTTATATTATGCTGTGCTACATGAATTTTGAATTTAATCAAGTGGAAGTATAGGATAGTTTTGAAGGCAATTTGGGTGTCTCATGCTCAAGGATCCCACTTTTGAAGAAGACCATGCTGTGTAGAAAACCAACTGGAAGCAAGCATGGCAAAGGCTAAAAGGCTCTCATGCCACCTCTCTACTTTTGTGGCAATCAGCTTTTGTATCACAATTCCCTTTTCTCCTAAGCAGGAGGAAACCCACAAACTGAGAAAGGTGGGAAGCTTAGTGGAAAGGGAAACTAGATGAGGGTCTCAGTTTGTCATCAACCTCTCCTTCTTACTCCAGCCATCTCTGACACTGCACCTCTTCTGACAGCCATTTGGCTCTAATATCACAGTCCTGAACTAGATACTGGCACATAGCTATGGTGGGGCATTTCGGGGCCCTGCCCCTTCAAATGGGAGGCACACCCCACAAAAGCTGCTGCCCCTTTCCCCCTTCTCTCCTGTGGCATTAAAAGGGTCCTCCAGCTGATCAGAGGGAGCATGTGGCCTGCCAACCAGCTGCCCCTCTCCCTCACCTCCTACAAGGGAGAGAGGCAGCTGTAGGATTTCCCTGATCTCCAAGTGGCAATTTTGCTGCTTGGAGATCAGGGAAAGTGTGCGGCTGCTCCCCCCACTAGAAAAACAGCATTTAAAGGATTCCCATCAGAGAAAGCATGTGGCTGCCCCTCTCCCTCCCCTTCCCTCCTCCCCGTCCCTTCCTGCCCCACAAAACTTCCCCATGCCCCACCAACCAAAAATTTCTGGCTACGGGGCTGACTAGATACAAGTATGCATTTTCACATGTGTCAAGAAGAAGAAAGAGAAGAAGAAAAAGAAGAGGAAAAAGAAGAGGAAGAGGAGGAGTCTCAGAACGGCTTACAAACTCCTTTCCCTTCCCCTCCCCACAACAGACACCCTGTGAGGTAGGTGGGGCTGAGAGAGCTCTGACAGAAACTGCTCTTTTTCAAGAACAGCTGTGACAGAACTATGGCTTGCCCAAGGTCATCCAGCAACTGTGAGTGGAGGAGTGGGGAATCAAACCCGGTTCTCCCAGATTACAGTCCACGCACTTAAGCACTACACCAAACTGGCTCTCAATTTCATGTCTAGAGTGAGAAAGGGGTTTTTGTTGTTTTTGTTGTTTTTAAATGGAGCAGGGGAAATAAACTCTGCCCACCCACCCACCCCCATCCACCATGCTGCACTCCATGCTGGAAGTAGTCCTTCCAGGCAGGCTCATTGCCAATAATGGAGCTGACCCATGAGAAAAATGTTTCAAACTGAGCATAAGTGAGTTGATGTGGGGGCAGGGAAGGATTTATCCATGTATGCTCTGTTTTCTCTTAAACTACAGAATCCCCACCTCCTGATTTATTTAAAGCATCTTTATTCTGCCCTTCTCCCAAGGGGCTCAGGGTAGTGTCCGTCACTCTGTCCTTCTCCACTTTATCCTCACAACAGTCCTGTGAGACAGGTTATGCTGAGAGCAAAGGACTGGCCCAAGGGTCACCCAGTAAGTTCTACAGGAAAACAGGGTTTCAGACCCAGGTCTCCTCAGTCCTATCCAACACACAGTAACCACGATGCTATACTTGGCTGTTCAGCTGTGAGTGATGCCCTGTCATGGGGCATCATTAAATACCGAGAAGCTGCAATGGGAAGCTGTTCGGGCTATCAGAGAAGTTGTACCGTGTCAGAGAAGTTGATCGTCGAGCTGAAATAAACCTGAGTTTTGCTGAATCACTCTCTGGCTATTTTGTTAAGCACGGACTTAACAATATCTAGCTGTGCGTGGTCTTTTTATGAGGGAAAAAAATCTTTCTGTCCTCCATTCCTTGATGTCATTGTAAATGGTTAGATGCAGGATTACATACAAATGTCCCATGTCATCTGATTTGGCCCACTGTGGCCATTTTGGCTGCCAGTGGCTTACCTAGTTAGTTTCAACTAAGGTGTGTGTGCTAAATTGCTTATTTTAAAAATGTACTTTTTGCTGTTTCTCCCAGAAAGGCTCAACACAACTTAATAACTGAATTGTTAAATTAATGACATAAATAACGTAAACAGTCAAATTAAATAGTCAGCAGGGGCCCCCTAACAACTTACATGAAACCAAATCTTCTCATCTTTGTATAATAGTATTTGATGGGCTTTTGAAGGACTCTGACTAGAGACAAAGCTTTTTTGAGAGAGCAGAAAGAAAACCATCTATAACCACTGCCAGCTTGTAATTTAAACAGGTTCACTAATTGTCTTGTTGGTGCTATATCACACTAATTTCAATTAATTACTTATCCATATTTTAGCTGCACTCAGCAGCTATCTCATTAATTGTCTGTGTCAACTATTTTTGCTGTGTCTTTCATTTTTGTTCTTATTCTTGATTAGGATGTAGAACTATGCTAATATATTAATAATAGTGTAAAATGAGGGGCTGTGGCTCAGTGGTAGAGCATCTCCGTGGCATGCAGAAGGCCCCAGATTCAATCCCCGGCATCTCCGGTTAAAGGATCTGGCACTAGGCAGGGTTGCCAGGTTCCCTCTGACCACTGGATGTGATGTCACAGACCTCTGCTCCAGACCCCAGAGATCTGCTGCCAGTCTGAGTAGACAATACAATAGTGACTTTGACGGACCAAGGGTCTGATTCAATATAAGGCAGCTTCATGTGTATATATTGAGGGGGTTGGTCTTGCACCTTTCACACCTTTGGCATGTTGTAATGGTATAGAGTATCAATAAAGCCTTTTAAAAAAATGAAAATAGAACTTTCAATTTTACATTTTTTAAAAATGATTTGCAACTGCCATTTCTAAAGTGAGACTAGTTTGTATTAAAATTAAGCTGCTAGGATGAAACTTGATGATAATTCAAAGTAAGGCAAAGGTAAAGCGGGAGCTTAGATGGCTAGAGAGACAGTGGCATCGCACTCGGGATGAGGCGGCAAGAGCATCCTATAGGATGTTTATGAGATCCTATGAGATGGCAGTCAAGGCTGCGAAAAATGTTTTTTATGCAGCCACGATTGCGTCTGCAAGCTCTCGCCCAGCTCAATTGTTTAGAACAATTCGGTCTCTGACTACTCTGCCACAGGGCAGACCAAACAATAAGGAATTGGAAATTGGCTGTGAGGCTTTTGCAAGCTATTTCGCAGATAAAGTCTTGTCGCTCTGCCACGACCTCCCTGCCACTGTTGAGACAATAACGGAACTTGAGACTCCATGAGCATCTTCTGGTCAAGTTCTGGATTATTTCGATCTGCTCAGTCTAGAGGAGGTTGACAAATTGCTCTCATCGGTCCACCCAACCACCTGTAGTATTGATCCGTACCCATCACGGCTAATTAAAGCCGGCCGTGATGGGTTACGAGGGGCACTAAGGGGGATTATCAACAAATCCCTTACTGAGGGACTGTTCCCTAGTGCCCTAAAGGAGGCAGTAGTATGCCCCCTCTTTAAAAAAGGCATTGCTTAACCCAGCGGAATTAGCCAGCTATCGGCCGGTATCCAACACCCTATTTGGATAAATTAATCGAAAAGGCATGGCGAATCAATTGCAGGGCTTTTTGGATGATGCCACCATATTAGATCCCTTCCAGTTCAGTTTCCGACCAGGCCATGGGCCAGAGACGGTCCTGGTCGCCCTCACAGATGATCTCCGGAGGCATCTGGATCGAGGCGGTATGGCGGTGTTGATGCTGTTAGACCTGTTGGTGGCGTTCAACAGTCGACCATCAACTACTGATCCACCGCCTCACTGATACCGGGATACAGGGGATTGCGTTATAGTGGCTCTCCTCATTTCTTCAGGATCGGGAACAGAGGGTGGCAGTTGGGGAACAACTGTCCAGAAGGTACCCGCTATTGTGCAGAGTGCCCCACAGTGCAGTGCTTTTCCAAATGCTGTTTAACATCTATATGCACCCCCTCGCCCAGATAGCCCAGAGACATGGGCTGGGTTGTCATCAATATGCTGACGATACCCAGCTCTATCTGTTGTTGGACGGCCAGTCAGACTCTAGTCCGGGAGATCTGGACCTGGCGTTGAAAGCCATGGCTGGTTGGCTTAGAATGAGCCAATTGAAATTGAATCCAACGAAGACGGAGGTCCTGTGCTTGAGTCAGAGCAATCCAAGGTTAGGGATCCCTCTCTCGACCTTCAATGGGGGGCCGTTGGTGCCAGCACCGGAAGTTAGGAGCTTGGGAGTGCTCCTGGACACCTCCCTAATGATGGAGTCCCAGATAGCAGCCATTGCAAAGTCGGACTTTTACCATCTACGGCTGATTAAGCAGTTGGTTCCCTTCCTTGAAGGCAATGACCTAGCAATGGTGATCCATGCATTGGTCACCTCAAAATTGGATTATTGCAATGCTCTCTACATGGGGCTGCCCTTGTCCCAAATCCAGAAGCTGCAGCTGGTGCAGAATGCAGCGGCAAGGCTGTTGTTGTGTCTTCCTATGCAGGAACACATCCAGCCCACCCTAAAAACCTTGCACTGGCGGCCTATAGCATATCGGATACGGTTCAAGGAGCTGGTTCTTACCTTTAAAGCCCTATATGGCCAGGGACCTGCTTACCTGAGGGACCGCCTCTCCCCGCATGTACCCCAGCAAGCACTAAGAGCGAGCTCCCAAAATCGCCTGGTTCTTCCGGGGCCTAAAGAGGCCAGGTTAGCTACAACGAGGGCCAGGGCCTTTTCAGTGGCGGCCCCTCACTGGTGGAACGAGCTCCCAGAGGACATCAGGGCCCTGTGGGACCTTTTACAGTTTCTCAGGGCCTGTAAAACAGAGCTCTTCTGGCAGGCTTTTAAGTAGGGTGCCGCCTCGACTTTATGGCCCTGGCCCGATTACCAACTGTACCAACAGTACCAACAGCCCCACCAACTGAGGCTTTATAGCCGGGCAGGAGTCTGATGACACCATTCAGCTGATAGTTGATGTTAGAAGATCGCCATCTTTTAATGTAAGTTGTTTAAATGGTATGATTTATATTGATTGATAGTTTTAACTGGAATTGTAATGTATATTTATTATGTTGTTAGCTGCCCTGAGCCTGCCGAATGGCGGGGAGGGTGGGATGACGATGATGACGACGACGATGATGATGGTTTCCCTTGCTCGAACACCAGTCAAATCCAACTCTAGGGGGCGGTGCTCATCTCCGTTTCCAAGCCGAAGAGCCAGCACTGTCTGAAGACTTTTTCTGTGGTCATGTGGCTGGCATGACTAAACACCAAGGTGCATGGAATGCTGTTACCTTCCCACCGCAATGGTACCTATTTATCTACTTGCAATTTCTTGCTTTTGAACTGATAGGTTGGCAGGAGCTGGGCCAGAGATGGGAGCTCGCTCTGTCACGCAACACTAGGGTCCCGAACTGCCGAACTACAGACCTTCTGGTCTGCAGCTCAAGTGTCTTAACCTCTAAGCCACCACGGCCCTAATTCAAGGTAGTGACCCATAAAACCAGTAAGATCACCAACATGCAAATTAGTAACATTTAAAGCCAGTAAAATGTTTTTGCACTAAGCTCCATCCAGTGATAAATGACTTATTGCAAACTGCCCCATAAAAGAAGATTTTGATCTTCAGTTTATTAATCCTTTAACCCATAGTGCTCAGAATAATTCCTTAAAGCACATTATTCTTCCAAAAGAGATAGAAGCTACAGCCATATTCACAATAAGGTGGATCCAGCCATCCTCCACGTAGCCTTCCTCCACCTTGAGGAGACTTCCTTCAACCAGTAGCTTTCTCCAGTGGAACACCCACTTAGTTGGGAGGAAAGTTTCAAACTCAAGCCAAAAAGAAAGATGGGGTATAAACATTTTAATACATCCATAAATAAATACATCTATAAACTTTGCTCAACGGAGTGGTAGGATAAGAGTAGGATCCACCCCAATACAAAGCAACAGAGTCCACTTTGTTTACAAGCAGGAGCTTCAGTAAGAACAAGCAAGAGATCAGGGCAAACTGGTTTGGAATCCAAATCCTGGCAGTAATTAAACACCAGAATTACATGCCAGGTATAGGAGCCCACAATTATTCAAGCATTGTGTCCACTGTTTTCATAGTACGTATTGTTACTGTCTCCACTAGAGCAGCAGACAAGCAATGTTAATTTCTGAAAGGTGGTTGATGGATTGTTCTGCAAAGGTTTTTTTATGGCTATACAAAAACAAACAGTCAAGAACAAAGAGTATATTTTTATCGAGTAAGAATCGAAGTCAACAAAATGCTTTTCATTGATCAAATGAGTTTTGGAGAACAAAGTCAAGATGGCAGGAATGGAAGAGATACACACAACATGGCAACAGAAAGCTACATTCTACCCTTCTCCACGTCCTTAGTGTGCTACTGGTATCAGCAATTAATCAGATGACAAAACTATAGATCTTCATTAGCAAGAACGTTAGTTTACACATACCGTACATATTTATTACTTGATTGTAACATCAAGAAATAAATTGCATGGGTGAATGGATTATTGCCAGTGTAGCATCTGTCATGCAGTTGAAATGTCCCCATTTATTGGAGACAGTCCCTCTTTTCTAATACCTGTGGCCTGGTAAATCATTGCCTCTGTTTTGCCTTTGTTTGTGCACTAGCATCCGTTCCATCCCTCCCCTGTAACTGCCTAGCCAGATAGTAAACATTGCTGAATATGTTTGAGTTGTAGTTATAAGAAGTACAACCAGTTCCAGTATCAGATTCAATAATCTAGTAAATATTGTGACGTTTTTTAAAAAAGGAAACATAGTGGTCAGTTTCCGTACATAATCTGTTCACAAACCAGGGCATAACATGCTATTGTATAGTAAATGAACACAGCATAAAACCTACAGCAATGTGTAATGGGGGAGGGTTCCAGTTATCCCAGCACCCCAGCTCAGGTACTGAGATCTGTTTTTCCACCCTACGTTCTTTAGAAGTGGGTAACGAAGACCAGGGATGAAAAGCAGCGTTATATCCTTATATTGCTAGTCTCTTTCTCTCGTTTGGGTTTGCCCTCAGAGGGTCCCCCTATTGCGGCTGTCATTCCCTTGATCTCAGATGGGTGATGGTGGACGCATCTACCCTCTTCCTAACGCCAGCTTCTGTCCTGCAACAGGTGACCAGTTGTGTCATCCTTTGCTGTACCTCCCCTCAACCCGTTTTGGAATCATGCACTGCGAGTCATGCATGCCCCCTGCTCCCTCTCAGCCTCTTTATCTGTTTATATAAGATATTTCTATGCCATCACTTCAGAATCCGGCTCAAGGCTGCTTACAATTAAAACACAGAAATACATTTTAAAAGCCATTAAAAACTCACCAATGGATGGCGTAAAAACTGTTCCTGAAACAGAGACAGATCATTAAGAGGCTGGTAAGATACACACACACACACCCATTTAAAGACTAGGTAAAAAGATGTGTTCGGGCCTGGCACCTAAAGGGAAGGAAAGCAGACCAGATGTGAACCTCAAGGGGGAGACTTTCCAAAGCCAAAGAACCACCACACAAAATGGCCTGTCTTTAGTAGCTACCTGCCTCAGTTCTGATGGTGGGGGCACAGAGAACAAGGCTTGAGAAGCAGACCCTACCTGATGGACTGGACAACATGGGAGGAGATGGTCCTTCAGGTATGCTGCCCCAAAGCAACTTATAGCCTTAAGGTGAGGAAAAAACTTTGAATTGTGCCAGGAAACAGATAAGTAAGCAGCACAGATCTTTCGGCCCAGGGGTTATATGATCCCTCTAACCAACCCCTAACAATAACCTGGCCAACACATTTTGGCCCAACTGAAGTTTCTGAGCACTTTTTAAAGGCAGCCCCATGTAGAGGACAGTACAATAATCTAACTGGGATGTAATCGGAGCATGGATCACTGTGGCCAGCTAATGCTTTTAGAGGAGCAGTTGCCGCTGTTGATAAAAGGCTCTACATGCTATGGAGGAAACCTGGGCCTCCAGCCATATGCCAGGATCAAGCAACAGCACCAAGCTACAAACTTGCTCCTTCAGGGGCAGCCCCATCCAGGACTGGCTGACTCCACATTTTTCCATTGACCAACAGCACCTCGGTCTTGTTTGGACTGAGCTTCCATTTATTGGCCCGCATCTACCACATTACCTTTTCCAGGCACCTATTCAGGACTTGCACAGACCTACTTGGCTGAGCTGTTAGGGAGAGAAAGAGCTGAGTGCCTTCGGCATATTGGTGACATCTCACTCCAAATCACTCAGACCTGCTAATTTCTGTGTACCAGCACCTGGATGATTCATATAATTCCATTTTAGTTCTCTGCATATTCCTTTATCCCCTTCAGGCCTCGTGGTACTGCTTCATCACCTGGGCACAACATCCTCATTGTTGGGGGGATGCTTTGAATTAGTGTTCCACTGGGCCCTGGGCAGCATTGAAGGGTATTGCCCCCAAGAATATTAGACTGTGTTTTGCCAGTGTTAAAAACCAAGTCAGCCTGCAGCTCTAAGTGTAGATTTCAAACTCGGTGTGGAGATGTTGGCCAGATTTTCCCAGGGATGTTGGCCAGATGGCCTTCCTCTGTCTCTGCCCTTGCCACCTTAGCAGAGATAACAAACGGATAATTTACAGGTTGGGGGGAGGGGTTAGAAGCCAGCTGGTTAGGCAGGAATGAATGGGCAGTGTGATTGGAGGGGACCACATTTGAACTATGTATAATTGGGGGGTTTCGCGCCAGAATCTCAGTTCTGACTCAACAACGTTCTTAGCTTGGAACATCTTTATTCTTCAATAAACAAATCCCCTTCAGTGAGTGTTGTTGAGAGTAACTTTGTCCAAGAGTCTGACAGTAGACAGTAAGAGACTGCATATTGGTGCTGTAAGGCCATTTATAGAAAATCCCTATTGCCTCAAATGTATTTTTATGTCCATTCATACATTCAGCAGCTAGTCATGAAGGTTCAGTTCACATATGTATGTTCGAGATGTTAGCCACTGGAATTTCAAGTAATGACTTGCATGTGCGAATAAACTGAACAGACCAAACAGCTCTTTGATTGAGTGTTCATGCATTCAGCTGCAAACGAGATGCACATACATCTATGATTTAAACCCAAAGACAATGGAGGAGCATGGAAGAATAATTTGGCTGAGGTCACACACGCTAAATAATCCACTTTCAATCCACTTTCAGTGCACTTTCCAACTGGATTTTACTGTGTGAACTGGCAAAATTCAGTTGGAAAGTGGATTGGAAGTGGATTATTTAGTGTGTGTGACCGCAGCCAATGTCAGGAAAGCAGTGCTGCATTAAAAAACCCACAGGGGGAGACTTTTGAAGGTCGAGTTGAAATGTTGAGTGTGGAAGCATGAGGAGAATTGGTAGAATTAAGGATAAGGGTTGTACAAATTCTTAACATTTCAAAGGAACACATGAAACTGACTTATACTTAGTTAAACCACTGGTCTGTCAAAGTCAGGGATGGGTTCTTGGCTCAGTATTAGATCATTTGTTTTGCATGCAGAAGGTTCTAAGATCAGTCCCCAGCATCTCCAACTGAAAGGATCAGGTTATAGGGGATATGAAAGACCTCGCCTGAAACCCTTGCAAGATGCTGCCAGTCAGAGTAAACAATACTGATCTTGAGAGACCAATGAACTGACTCAGTAGAAGGCAGCTTGATGTGTAATTCATGTGTATTGTCTACTCTTGACTGGCGACAACTCTCTAGCTTCTCAGGCATAGAGGTCCTTCATCACCTTCTATCTGAATCTTTAAACTGGAGATGCCAGGAATAAACCTTCGGCATACAAAAGAAATGATCTAACACTGACCCATGACCCCAGCCCACCTTCATTTTCAAGATATGAATTCTGAATTACAGCTGAATCGGAACCCTAGAAGCTTAGAACAGTGAGGGTCGTGATAGTGGCATGAATGAAGGTCTCTGTTGTACCATAAGAAGAAAGTCTGAGTCCAACAAAAAATTTTCTGGGTATAAACTTTTGTGTGCACACACACTTCTTCAGATACATTGAAACAGAAGTCATCAACCATTACAATTGTACTATGTCTGCAAGACCTTTGTACCTTGCAGGAGGGCATCTGAGGACCATTAGGTCATGATGGAGGAAAGAAAACTCAAGGGGAAATTACAAACTGCATTGCAGAGTTACTCTTAGCTACTTCTGCATTTCACAAAGTAGTAAAGCTCTTTAAACCAGAAGAAACCCCCCCAAAGATTTGTGGGGGGGGGGACGGACTGGCCTGTTCCTGTTCAATAAAGAGAAGAAGAGAAGAGACTGGATTTATACCCTGCCCTTCACTCAGAGTCTCAGAGCGCCTTACAAACTCCTTTCCCTTCCCCTCCCCACAACACCCTGTGAGGTAGGTGGGGCTGCGAGAGCTCTTTCCAGAACTGTCCTTGAGAGAACAGCTCTGACAGAACTATGGCTTGCCCAAGGTCATCCAGCAGCTGCAAGTGGAGAAGTGAGGAATCAAACCCAGTTCTCCCAGATTAGAGTCCGCACACTTACCCACTACACCAAACTGACCAAACAGCAGTTCAGTCTACAGAAATCCACAGGTGAAGCTTTTCATAGGATGGAGAAAAGCATCATGACCAGTCATGTGAACATAAGAGCCCTGTTGAATCAGACTAGTGGTCCCTCTAGTACAGCAACCTGTTTCATACAGTGGCCAACCAGTTGCCCTGGAGGAACAACAAACAATGTAGAGGCCACGGCTGCCTCCCAAGCACAAGCTACTTGCTGCCTCTGTACATGGCATAAGAGTCAATGGCCCAATCTACATCTAACATTTGCTCCGCTGTTTTACCAAACCCACACTGGAACAGAAAAAGATGCAGCTCAAAATCACATTCAAATACGCCGGGCCAATACTGTACTGGCTACAGAGTCACCCCTGAATGGCCATAAATCTATGCAGATGGCGACCATAAAACCGAGAGATCAAACACCGTGAAAGTGGCATGCAGCCTGGACACTGCCATAAAATCCAACAATCAAAGTGAAAGTGGCATGCAATGTAGAGGGGAATTTCTGTTCCAGCGTGGGTTTGGTAAAACAGTGGAGCAAATGCTAGATGCCGATTGGGCCAATGTGTCAAAAGTTGTGTGCTGTTAAAATCACTGGAATAAGAGTCAATAAACAGCTGACAAGTTCAAATTACTCACATTTTCTGTCCTTTAACTTCCCACTGAAACACATTGCCTGATTGACTCATTTGCACTATGGTTTACCCATCTGAAAGCAGAGGAGGTAATTTACCTACCTTTTGTGGACTTTTGATACCTGGGAGCAAAAGGGTCTTGTAAGTAGTAAAAATACTTTTCATCCCCTAGCCCTTTCAGAACCATTTCCTGCCATCAGAGCTAAGACAAAGTCTGGCAAAGTAACACCAAGCACAGAACTCTCTCCAGAGAGAGAAGAGAGTAACCAGCAAACATCTCTAATAATGAGCTGAGGGAGTGCCTGCCTTATATCCCTTAGAGGAGCTGAGTGTCTCTAAACTTGCTTTGTCAATGGCAGGAAGAAGGCATCTCTGCAAACATTCTCAGGAATTTTCAAAAGGGGGCAGAGCCAGTTCTGAGCATGCCTTGCTGCTGGTGGCTCAGTTTCTGAAGATCTTTGTTCCTCTGAGACCCCACGCATTTGCCAAAGAGAGACAAAGCCAGATATGAGAGACCTAGCTCCTCCACAAAGTGCATGCCTGGGGATTTGGCATCTCTGTTCCAGAGAGGCTGCTAGCTGAGCAAGATCCAGTCAGTCAAATGAACTGCAGCATCCTTCCTTTCCCTTCCCCTGTTCATGTTACCAGACTACACAGAATCAAAATACTGGCTGGCTAATCTTGGGAAGCTTTATTCTCATTATGCAGCAGCATACATATCATGGCAAGACAGGGATTTGGGATCTCCCTCGACATCAGACCCTTAAAACCACACTTTTAAATACCAAGCCATCTAAAACCCATTTATACGTGACAGCTGCACACTTACTGTTTGAGGAGGCCTGGGCACCATTCTGGAAAAATTCTGAAGCATGTGCTAGGGGCAGCTGAACAGTTACCAAATGGGATCAAGGAGTAGACTCTATTTTCAGTCAAGGGAAGAAAAAAGCTGAACAACAGAATTTATGTTTTGCAGAGAGGTAAAAACCAGTGTTTCCTATTTCTTGCATACCCAAGGAAGAAGCAAGCTGACAAGCCACCCACCCCCTTAAATGGTTCACAATCTTTTTTTCAGACATCATGTTTCTGGCACTCCTCTCTCTCTCACCAGTAAAGTGTGCTGTGTGCATTGGTCATTTTGTGTGAAATGGGCAATGTGCATACTGAAAAGCTATAGTACTCATGACCATGTACCCTCAAAAATGTGGGATGCCTCACAGGGTGATAGGAAACTTTGTATGTTGCCTATTTCACACAACATGGCAATCATACAGGAGGCACTGGCCCTGTATGTGAGCTAGGAGCATCAGAAACAAAGCTCTGAAAAGACAATGAGACATCATTACTGGCTGGTGGAATTGAGGTGAATATTCTGCTCAGAATAGGGATTACCACATGTTTATAAGATTTCTGAGCATGTGCAGAGGTTGTTTTTTTCCAGATGAGCAAAACGTTTTCAGACATTTACTATGGGGAACAGGTTTAGGTTCAGTCTGAGGATGACTTACTGGTCTGGGCAGTCAGTGCCTGGGAGTCCAAATAGCACCAGTCACCTATATACGCTTCCTATAAAAGGGTAGAGATTATTGGTGGAGCACCACACATGTTCTCATTCAGAGTACATTATAAATGCAGCTACCACCCCAGATGTGACCCCTTAATGTGTGTGTACTTATATTGTAGCGATTCATGTACTAACTGGAAAAATGGCTCTGTAGGTTCCCCCCTCCTCAGTACTGCATCCTCGAATTCTTGCAGATATGCAAGATGGTAACATTTTGGTTGGTTGGCAGTCCTACTCTGAAGCAGTTAATGTTTTTCAGGATCAGGTTCATCCACAGCCACAGAATTTAAATTTCCTCAGAGCTCACTCCACAGGCTTTTGGTTGTCAAATAGCAATCATAGCCCCTTTTCTCTTTCATCAAAATGCCCTAAGCACTATATGTAGTTATTTTGTTGTTAATATCACTCACTTTTCCTGAGGTAAATGTACTTCTCCCCCCTCCTCATTTTGTCTTGAATGTTAAAAATGGGGGGGGGGGTTTTCCTGCTGCTCCATAGTCATTTTTATGATTTCTCAGCTCTAGGGAGCAAGACACTGGTATATAACTAATTCTAAGATGAACTGTGAAATTACATAGCAATTACATAACACACTAAGGTATTTCCTTCAGAGTAAACAAACAGCCAAATAAGAGGAAATCAAGCCTTCAGACAGCAGCCAGAAGAGAAAACAGTTCTGGTCACTCACCTGCCAGCAAACAGAGTTTAGAATACCCATGTCACCTCAGAGGCACCTGGTTAACCCAGCTGTTAACCCTGCCATCCCTTGGAAAGCCACAAATCTTGTCTATAAGTGCCTACCTCTTTAGTGCCTTTTGCCTTCCCTTAGGTCCAGGTGGCTGTTTTGCCAAAGCCATGGTTATCCATAAAGGCAACCTACTGCTGCCCTAGGCTAACAAGCTCACACTTAGCAGGTTATACACACAGAGCAGGCAAACAGTGTCACATACCGTGAATAAACAAGGCTGCATAGCAACCACTTCTCCAAAGAAATCTTAAGATACAGGTGTGAGGAAGAGGTTTTTCTGGTAGGCGTCTCCCTGGGAGTTTTAATGGCAAGCACCCGAGTGACCTTGAGAGAGCTCCCAAACCCTTGAAAAGGCAGAAGCCTAAAGTAACAGTGGAGAATGCTGTGCGTTCTGGCCATACCCCTGCTTGTGACTAGCTCTTAGAAGCATGCACACACATCAACTGAACACCCCCACGCCAACAGCCAGGCAGGGATGCTTTGATTTCTCCCATGTTTGTGAATGAGAAGGAAAACCTGAACTTTATTTATGGGGAAAAATAAAGCCTTTCTCATATGACCTTCCCTAATTTGTGTTTGCCTTCAGGCAGGGATTACTCATTCTGTAAGCACACCTGAGAGCACAAACTACAGTGAAATTCTTATTTCATCTCCTTCAAACTAAGATAGGAACCACTAGCAGGTTAATGAAGATGCCTCTAAGCAATGTTCCCTCTAAGCTGTGGAGTCTTGTGAGCAAAAAGGCTACTTGGTGAGCTACTGGCATTAAAGTTGTGACCGAGTGATTTGGCTGCTGCATAAATTAGTTTGCTCTGGAGCCATCCCTTCCTGAGCTCAGACAAAAATGGGTGAGCCGGAGGCTAAAAAACTGTGAGCTAGCTCACACTAACTCAGCTTAGAGGGAACAGTGCCTCTAAGGATTCTTACTTATTATTACCCCTATAATACTTCCAAATTTTCAGCACCACAAAGAACAAGGCTACCCTTCAGCTGTGTTCCTGAAGGCAGCCATATCCCGCTAGATACACAACAAGGTGTCCTCATGGTTGTGTTTATGACAGTGCTGCCAGGATTAGTTTCTCTTCAGAAAAGCAAAACGACTAGAAAACCGTACAGATTGCCATAGGTCAGCTGCGACCTGACAGACAAACAGACAGAAAGAAAGAACAGAGTTGGGCTTTTCACATACCACTGTGATTTCCTTATGAAAATAGGTTAGCATAGCAATGGTGTCCTAGAATCCTGAGGCTGAGAGATGGAAGATGCATATAACCAGCATATTATGGACCAGGACTCTCAATGCCCATGCTTTTTCTCATAGCC
>NW_015176125.1:36414-40831 GCF_001447785.1 Gekko japonicus | reverse complement strand
TCGCATCATGGCTGATGTAAAAAGCTGAAAGTCATTGTTGACCACTGATGGCGCCTATGTCATTTAAATAGGTACAGGTGTATAAGTCTTTTCTTTATATAGATTGAAGCAGGTTAATAGCCTGTCCCCGACCACTCCCCTAAGCAGGGTCTGAAGCCTTCCTTCAGCTTAAGGGGCCTCCCTCCACTCTCCCACGTTCTACTCCAGGGGTCCCCAATGTGGTGCCTGGGGGGTGCTATGGTGACCACCAATGCTTTTTCTGGTGTCTGTCAAGTGGTTTTAGAAAGTGAGTGGGGCCAGGTGGGGCTTTTGCCCTGTAAAGTTTCTGATTGGCAAATTTGTAAAGACATGGCCTTGACATCAGCTGCTACCACAGCACATGGATTTTCACTGTCGCTGAAGGTAAGCTGTGGCAGCCAGTTTGTGGCTGGCCCTGCCTTCTGAAGCAGCCATATTGTGGCCGTACCCACCACACTGTGTCAGAATTCCAAATGTGCCCACAGATTAAAAACCTTGGGGGACCCCGTCTAGCCCTCTAACGACCTATTATGTTCATGTCCTCAGAAGCTATGGGGCTGCTCAGAGGCAAGATGTGGGAGCACATTCAACCTGTGCTAAAAGCACTGCACTGGCTGCCTATAGCATACCAAATTCAGTTCAAGGTGCTGGTTCTTATCTTTAAAATCCTATATGATCAGGGACCTGCATACCTAAGGGACCGCCTTTCCCCACATGTTCCCCAGAGAGCACTATCATTGGGGTCCCCAAACCATCTAACCCTGCCAGGCCCCAGAGAAGCCAGGCTGGCTGTGATGAGTGTCAGGGCCTTCTCAGTGGTGGCTCCGTACTGGTGGAATGAGCTCCCAGAAGACATCAGGACCCTGCGGGACCTATTACAGTTCCACAGGACCTGCAAGATGGAGCTCTTCCACCAGGCCTTCAACTAAGGAGCCACACCATACAACTGAGACCATGGCCCCAATATTAACATCCGTATTAACATCAACATCAACAGCATTATTAACAGCCGACATAACCCAGGCTACGATGGGAGCGGACTGCCTGTTTGTTGGATGCTATTTATGCCCACCGCTGTGTATGAATTATCTTGGTACTAACACTTTGTAATGTTTTATACTTATATTGTTATGATTTTATCTAAATTTGTTTTAGCTATGTTATATCCTATGTTAGCTGCCCTGAGCCTGCAGGTAGAAATAAATAAATCAATTAATTAAAAATTTCCCTCAATTTTTCCTTCCCTTTCTGACTGAGCCACCCTAGGTATTTGTTTTCTTCTTTCCTGAAGAACTCTGGCTGTCCCACCCTGTCAAAGTATGATATTTTGACTGTTGGGTCAGTGCAGGAACCTGAGGGAAAGTTTGAGAGCCACCTTTAACTTAAACTTAAATGGCATTAAAGGCATTTCGACATTACAAATTAACAAAATATTTTATTCAACATAGAGGGGAAAGGTCAGGTGTAATCAGGGGTAAAATTTCTGAAGTGACTCAATATAGAACTCTGAAGTAAATCAGACTTTAGTCATACGTTTCAGGCTATTAAGGGTTTCATAAGCTTTTCCCCATGACTTAGGATCTTTAGGATGAGAGGCTTTTATTCCAGTGTTTTCCAAGTACTCCAGTACAACATTAATTGAGTATTCACTGACTCTTTTGGTTTCCAGAAGGCTGGGACACTCTATCCAGTACCCAAACCCCTTTCTCTTGAAACACCAGTACTCTTCTTGAGTTTTGACTGTTACGATTACACAAGGCAGTCTCTAACCACAGCAGACCAGGGATCTCTCCACTCTTCAGAGCTATCTCCCTGTTTTAACTGAGTAGGGAATTTTCTTCTCTGTCTAGGAGATCAATCCCCTTTTCTGGCCTGAATGTGAGTCTTCACCTAACTACCCACTCCTCTTGCCAACCTCCCCCAGCTCTCCTTCTATGTTAAACTGCTATCAGTCAGGGCTGAATTCAGACTGACTCTCTCGTCAACATTCAGCTCCCAAGTCTTTCTCTGCTCATCTGATGCTCTCTTGGAGCAGCCTGTCACTCACGGCTCACTGGATCTGTGAGGAATTAATCCTTCACAGTCCTTTACATGTCTGTACAGCACTTCTAAGCTTTTTAAAGTACAGTCTGTCACATGACCACACAAAGCTAGTGGAAAGTCCCCCCTTAGTAATTTTATCCTGGCAGCTGCTGCTATCCAAGATCCAAGTTAGCCTTGCTGCACTCCCAAACAATACAAGTAGGTTCTCTCTTGGTTTGCACCAGTGCCCAAAGCAAAACTCTATTGTGATGCAAGTGCCTCTCCCTATGAACTTCTGCAGTCACAAAGACCATGGCCCCGGTCACACTGGGGGGAAAGGTGCTGCTGAAGTGCGGCTTTTTTGAGCCGCATCAAAAGAGAAGCACGGCGGCGGAATCAGACAGATCCCCTGAGCTGCCGCGCAGTTGCTCCCCGGCATGATCAGATGCCTGGGGGAAGCCACAGATCAGTGAGTGAGGCGAGCCCGCTGCGCATGTGTGCGCCTGCACAGTTTGGCAGGGGGCCTCGTATGCTGCCAGAGACGGGTGCACCGCCGATCACACGGCCGCCTGTGCTGTGGATTTTTTGGTAAGTAGTAGTGTTTTGTAGGGTTTGTTTTGATCCGCATCTTCAGCCGGAAGAGACAGATCAAGGACGGGTGCGCGCCGCTTCCCAGAGGTTGCGGTGTGATTGCACCCGCTTGATGCGCCCCTGATCCGTCCCTCTCACAGATCAAAGCCTCCCGTGTGACCGGGGACCATGTCTACCTTTCAAATGCAGCTTTTCCCTTCAAAACAAACATCCAACTTCTTCTAAAAGAGAAAACGTTGCAGTGTTTCAGACTCCTTCACAGCCTATGGTCTATTTATAAACTTGGCTAAATTGTCAAAACTAAATAAGCTGCAGTAGCTGGGAAAATAATCTCATTGCTATAATGGGTCATGACCCACAGACTTGGCGGGGGGAAGTCCATTTTTTTTCTTAGAGCAGAAGCAAGTAAGTCTGCGTAGCTGAGCAAGGTCAAAACTAATTAGGATCATTTGTATGCAGGAAGAATGGACAACTAACACTACTGACAGAGGAGTGGGATTCAGTTTTTATATTCAGGTGAGGAATATAAAAAGACATCACAACAAGCAGTTTGCAGGCAGGGCATGACCCACGGCAAGCATTCTGAGAGTAGAACCATTCATTGTTTCAGTGTAAACTCAGACCATGTGCAGAATAAAGACATAACGGCTGTAGAATGGCTATAGAATGAACACTGGTTAAATCATTTGGGGTCGAAATGAATGCATGGGTCAGAGGGAAAGGAATGCACCTACTGGCACCACTGCAAGCTTTCATGGGTCTGATTTGCATGTCCCATTTGCACAGGGGCCTGTGTATGCTCTGTTGCATGCAAAATCAGTTCGGGTTGTGCACAGGGCACTTTTGGAAGGGTACCTGTAGACCAGAGGGCCCCAGTGTGCTGCCAACACTTTTCCTGGCACCTACCAAGTGTTTTTAGAAAGTGGGTGGGGCCAGGTGCAGGTTAAAATAATGTTGTTTCAGCAGCAGCAGTGTTGGTTTTATTCTTTCTCTCTCCTCTTTCCTAGCGTATTTTAAAAAATAACTCCTCTTGTCTCCCTTGTACAATTGGGGCTTTCCTTAGTGCAGCTCATAGCAATGCATTTGGGGTGCATTCAAGAGCACTCTGCTTGGCATGCTGTTCACTATTCTGGCAATTTAAAGGGTCTGTTCAGCTGCAGCACAGTTCCGTAAATAAAACCTATCTGGCATCAGTTCCCAATTGCTCCAGTCAGGAACACAAAACAAGAAGCACACTTGCTTTGCAAGGACAACCACAGCAAAAAGAACTTACCTCAGGCTCCATCCTCATTCAAACATTCCTAACACACACTTTGGACTTCGGCACTTCCTCAGTAGGACAGAGACAGCTCTGATGCACTCCCCCAAACATTCTTCACTGTTCTGAGTCCCCCAGCAGTTTTTGCTAGGTGCACAAGCCTGTCACCATTTGCTAAGGACTTAAGCCTGCTATCTCATAAGAAGATTCATTAATGTATTAGATGAGTCACATCTAATTGGCTCCTTTTTTAGGCATTTGGATGCAAACTGATCTGTGGGACCTGGGTGTCAGGGGAGACCAGGCAACCTGCCAGTGTATGAGCTTCGAAAGGAAAAAGAAAGCCAGCGCAGTTCCCTAAGCCTATGTGCTAAAGGGATTGCCAGCCCTGGGTCAGCTCCACAAAGTCCAAAAGCAACACTTGGCTGCCTTTTGACATCAGACACACACACACAAAACCCCACATGGGTTGCGTCTGTCTTCTTCTGGCATGTTGTTAGAGGCATTTCCTCTTACTCCCCCCCTCCT
>NW_015176125.1:35726-36060 GCF_001447785.1 Gekko japonicus | reverse complement strand
ACTCTTTCCAACTCTACAATACCCTTTTGGAGACAAGGAGGCCAGAACCATACAGAGTATTCTGAATTCACCATCTATATATGTAAAAGAAAGTCCCCTCACTGTAAAATCAATGCCCAGGCCAAACCCCTGGACCTAGAAACACAAAATTCGGGGAGAGCGCTCCTAACCATGACATAGATGCTCACTAAGAAGGGATTTTTAGAAATTCGACCACTAAGTGGGTCAAAAGGGGTAAAATCTGCTCCCCCCACAGATTCCTATGTGGCTGTCAGGCTGCTGCCTCCTTTCACCCCCCACTCTCTGATTGGTCAGCTGCACAGCTCAGTGTTCT
>NW_015176125.1:31944-35139 GCF_001447785.1 Gekko japonicus | reverse complement strand
TCTGAGGTAAAACCTGCCTGTTTGCATCCACCTCCCTCTGATTGCTCTGCTGTGGATCTAAACACAGTTAGAAGAGACTGTAGACAGATGAGAACAGTTACAGAAATCAGCAGTTCAAGACTCCTGAATAGATATTTTTCAAAAAAGCCAGCATAGCAATTGAGTTAATGAATATTCATGGGGAGATAGTAAAGGACCTTTCTAGGAGCCCTAGCTTTCCAAACAAGCCCGCGACAGAAGCAGGCAGGGCTCTGAGGGGAGTCTGGGGGGCACACACCTTCTGATTCTGGGCTTCCCTTCTTGTCCTGCCTGCCCCCCCACCTTCTCACACACACACACACACCAGCCTGCCTCCCTGACAGCGCCAGCCGGAGCAGACCACTGAGGGCTGCTGAGCCGGGCTGCGGAGGAGAAGGAGGGCACCAATGGCCTCCCCCCCACCCCGCCCCAACCCGCCTTCACACACACGCACACACGCCAGCCAGCCAGGCCGCCCGCACCTCACCTCACCCACCCGATCAAGCCCATACCACCCCATCAGCTTACCTGCCTTCTTGCTGCTGGAAGTGGTGGTTGAAAGAGGAAGCAGCACGTGCTGCTTCCTGCTCCTGCAGGCCCAGCTGAGGACAGGCAGCCAGGGACTCAAGCACACAGAAGGGGCAGAGAGAGAGAGAGAAACAGACAGACACACACAGGGGCAGACACAGAGAGAGAGGCACAGAGAGGGGCAGAGAGAAAGACACACACACAGATATGGGGTAGAGAGAGAGAGAGACAAACACACACAGAGCGGCACAGAGGGGCAGAGAGGCAGACAGAGAGAGAGAGAGAGAAGGGAAAGTGAGAACCCACAGAGGGGCACACACGCACGCATACACACATACACACATAAGAGGAATGGCGGGGGACGCCTCTGCAGGCCTTTCCCTGCCCACCCGCCTCAGCGGGCGAGCAAAGAATGGCAGGGGGGCTCTGGAGGGCTTTCTCTGCCCGTCTGTCTCTGCGGGCGAGCAGAGAAAGGCAGGGGCAGCAGCTCCGGAGGAAGCCGGGGATGGGGCAGGAGGCCGGGTCGCCGCGCCTCCACGCAGCCCTAAGAAACTGGGGATGGGGCGAGAGGCAGGCAGCTTACCTTTCTTCTTCTGGCTCCTCGTGCCGACTGAGGGCTGCAGGGGGCGGGGCTTGGTCCTGTGCCCGCCCCCAGGTGCATCACTCCTGGAGCACCGTACCGGCGCACTCCAGCCCCAACCGAGGCCTGCAAAGACCATATAGGATATGTTGTTTTACATTAAATATCTGTTTTAATAACAATTTGAACACAAAAAATATCCACATCTTTGCACCTTGCTGTAATAATTAGTTTAACTGAATGTGGGATTGGAGGATATTACTTACTAAAACATTTATATCCTGCTTTAGGTCACTGTAGACACAGCACACAGCTTTCATAAAATATACATCAGAGGGTCAAAATAAAACCCCAACCTATGTTAAACATTTAAAGCATTAGCAAACACTTTGCACTAGCAGAATAAAGCTTACCAATACAGCCAGAGAAAAACAACAATTGCTCACGAAATGAGGGAACAGAGGACCCAATCCAACCACAAACTAAAAGCCATTCTAAATCAAGCGGTCTTCAGCAGGTTATGAGAAACCAAAAGGGAGAGTGATATTTATTTTATTTATTTTACCACACTTATGCCCCCTCCTTTTGCCCTCATAGGGGACAAGAAGCCTGGTCACAAATTAAAAACATATATAATAAAATTACATCTTAAAAACCACTGAAACCAACAGAAGAGAAATAAATAAAACTCAAACTAAAATACATATACCAAAAAACCCCAAAAAACAACAATTTACACATTAGGTAGGAAGGCAAGGATCACTGAGGGAATGGCAAACAAGGGCCAACATCAGTGACTGGAGGCACACCAGACAAAATCTTCCTAGGGGAGAGTTCCAAAGTTCTGGTACCACATCAGAGAAGGCTCTTTCCCATCTATTCCCAGAATTTCTCAAGTAGGTTGCCATCTATTTAATCTCAGAAGACAGAGAGCCCCTGGGCCCCGAAGCAGGGACACAGAAGATAACCACAGCAGTTGGATAGTTTCAGGAAGGAGTAGGCTGTCCTTCAGGTACGTTGGTCCCAAACCATAAAGGGCTTTAAAGGTCAACATCAGCATCTTGAATTGTATCCTGAAACAGATTGGGAGCCACTGTAGCTAGGGCAAGACTGGAGTGCTATCGTAGATGACTGAAGGGAAGGAATTCCACAGTCTCAGGGCTGTCACCCAGAAAGCCCTGTTCCATGATGCCACTAAGGCTGTCCTTCTGAAGGCCAAAGACAAATAAGGCCTCACAAGGAGATCTCAAAATGCAGCCAGGCTCATCTTGAAAAAAGTGACCCTCTTATCAGTAGCATATTGTATTTGTGTAAATGTATTGTTTTTCTGTAAATGCGGTGGCTCAAGTGGTTAAGACGCTGAACTGCAGGCTGTGGAAGGTCGGTAGTTCAGCAGTTCGAGACCCGAGTGTGCCGCATGACGGAGTGAGCTCCCGTCTCTAGTTCCAGCTCCTGCCACCCTAGCAGTTCGAAAGCAAGACATTGCAAGTAGATAAATAGGGACCACTTCAGTGGGAAGGTAACAGCGTTCCGTGCGCTTTGGTGTTTAGTCATGCTGGCCACATGACCACAGAAACATCTTCGGACAGCGCTGGCTTTTCCGCTTTGAAACGGAGATGGGCACCGCAACCCTAGAGTTTAAGTCAATAGAAACTTACTTAAAGCTGATTTTAAAAAATGCATCGGATACCCCAGCTGACTGCTAAGGGGAAAGGGTGCTAGTGGGTCAAGATGAAAATTTATTTCTGAAGTATTTATGTCTCGGCAGGCATGTCAAACTCATAGAGGAATTTCACATTACCCTTTTTAAGCCAGTTTGAAGCTGTTTTTGATCTGTCGTGCAGTAAACCGGTATAGGGCTGCCATATCACACATGGCTTTCCCCTACCGGTAAACAGCTGGATCTGAAGTGGTTTGCCATTTCAGACTGCACTGCTTTTTCCCGCTTTTTCCTGCCGTTTTTTCGCCCAGACCAGAAACCATTTGGGAACCGTTCCTGAACCGGAATATATTGCCTGTCTGAAATTCCTCATAGTTTTCCAGGGGTCATTTCCTGCAGGAGCGCACAG
>NW_015176125.1:11419-31819 GCF_001447785.1 Gekko japonicus | reverse complement strand
TCAAGATGAAAATTTATTTCTGAAGTATTTATGTCTCGGCAGGCATGTCAAACTCATAGAGGAATTTCACATTACCCTTTTTAAGCCAGTTTGAAGCCGTTTTTGATCCGTCGTGGAGTAAACTGGTAGAGGGCTGCCATTTCACACATGGCTTTCCCCTACCGGTAAACAGCTGGATCTGAAGTGGTTTGCCATTTCAGACTGCATTGCTTTTTCCCGCTTTTTCCCGCCGTTTTTCGCCCAGACCAGAAACCGTTCCTGAACCGAAATATATCGCCTGTACGAAATTACTCATAGTTTCAACCCTACCTCAGCTCTATTAAACAGCTTTATTTTCAGCTAAAGGTGTAACTATTCTTCTTTAGGATGGAGAAAATTTACTTTATATATAAAGAGAAGTCCCCAGAAATTGAGCACAATTCCAGAGGCAAATTAGTAGCAGTCTGTTGTAGCAAAAGCAAAAAAGACTCATGCCACTTCAAAATTAACATATTTAGAGTGGCAAAAACCTTGTGGCTAGATCTAATTAATCACATACATTAAGTGTATCTTCCATCTGCACATTTATATTTACCTAAATTGTTATGTCCTGCTTACTCCCCAGTGGTTACCACAAAAAGGCTTACAAAGAAGCACAAATATGGTTCAGATAAACAACAATGGAAAAATACACCACTCCTGGGCTGGGCTGCACTGGGTCAGGATGCCGTGGGCCAGCTCTTTCAGGGTCACAGACTACAAGTCTTTGGCTCTTGCCCTTTAGATTTTACTAAAAGGCTCACAGCCCAACCTTAAATACCTGTGACAGGAAGGAAAGTAGAGGCTCAGCCCAGATCTCATGCAGCTGGAGAGATGCTTCCCAATTGCAGTTAAAAGGCCACGAAATGCAAGAAGTATATAGTTTGTGGCATTTTGGTGTAAGTCTGCCATAGGGATGTTGGAGACAGGAAAACTCTCGCCCCAGTTGGCTTTTACTGCTGCCATTCAGCGGGGCGGCAGGAGAAAATAAGGGGCAGATGCCAGCACTCCATTGCACTGGTGTCACTTCTGGTGCAACAGGAAGTGACACCAGGGTGTTGTTGGTGACACTCTAGCCATTAATCAAAACTCTAATGCCATTATGTTGTCAGCGAAGCCCTACTTTGGGGGGTGAGTGTCCCGCTTGTTGCCAGCCTTGTCCTATTTCTATGTGAAACTCAAAAATAAAACGATAAGTACAGTGACCATTCACAACAGCTGAAATGGTCTGTGTTAAGCACTGGTTAGCCCAGTTAAACCTATTGTTCAATCCTAATTCAGCAATCCATTTACTCAGCAATTACCTTTCCTACAATCAATTTTTGTGGGGTCATTTTTGTTTATAAGGAAGTTGAGAAATTGAAGACATTCATTAAAATGCATTCTGCCATGAAGATATGATTAATTGGTATTATATATTAATGTTAAAGAAATTAAAAACAGTTGGAAATCGTACCCACAGGTACTCAGTGTTATTTGCCAAGAACCCATCTTGTGCTGTTCAGAGACTAAAGGAAGCAGAAAATTATATGCTGATTGGAGTGTGAATGGGGTGGGGGATACCTCAAACCCCTATGGTTGTCAGCTTGAAGTCGGGGGCCAAAGTTCTCCCAGAATTGCAACTGATCTACAGACTATTGCAATCTGTTCCCCCCCTCCCCAAAAAATGGCAGAATCTATGGTATCACATTCCTATTGAGCTCTGTCCCCTCCTCAGACTCCGCCTTCCCCAGGCTCTGCCTCCAAATCTCCAGGAATTTGCCAGTGTGGAGCTGCCCTACATTTTGGAATGATTTGCCAGAATTGTCATGGAGGCTACTTTCTTGTGGCAACATTTCACAAACTACTAGGCTGCTTCAGTAATCAGAACAGGGATTATTAGTACTTCTTCCATTCTGGTCAGAAAGAATAATTTCTGCTAGTGGTTTATGGAACAGTTTTCTCGAGAACATGAGAAAGGCCCCAAAATCTTGCACACATTTCAGAGACTCTGTAAAATGGAGCTTTTCCAGTGTGTTTTTTGTACCTCATGAGACTGGTTAGGGGCATGTTCTCTGTTTAGTTATATTGCATTTTTATTGCACTGACATTTATCTAAGGACCTTTGAGTACTCTTGATCAGTTTGAACAATTAAATACACACATTTTAAAGAAACACCAGTTGTGGAAAGTGCTGTCAAGTCACAGCCAACTTATGGTGATCTGGTAGGGTTTTCAAGATATGAGATTAAGAGAAGTGATTTGCCATTGCCTGTCTCTGCCTAGCAACCCTGGACTTCTTGATGGTCTGCCATCCAAACACGAACCAGGGTTGACCTTGCTTAGCAAGAGATCAGGCTAGCCTGGACCAAGGCAAAGAAAGAATGCTTAAATTGTTGTTCTTTTCCCGACTGATTTCTTAGAGTTGGATATTTTATTATGCTTGCTATACTTTTTATTGTTTAGGGGTACTGTAAGGCAGCATATGCATGGCATAAGTGGGACTTTAAAAAGAGCTCATACCGGCAATAGAGAGCCACAAATTCCAGTGTCATCTATTTCTATGTGATCCCTCAAAAACATTATTCCCCAAAGGACACTTTTTTGGACAGGAGAGTGTCTCTCTTCTCCACCAATTCCTAAAATGTTGAATGAAATACAGATGATAATTTCCCAAGTGTGCTTGTAACCAACTTATGAAGGTGCTAACTGCCAAGTGGTAAGGAGAGTCTTGCAGAAATCTAGAAGCAGAACAGTGGTGACATTCTCCTCCCTGTTTGACAGGGCAGCACAGATGACCAGCTTATCAATCCTCCCTGTTTTGACAGGTCAGTGCAGATGACCAGCTTATCAGGTGGTTATAAACACACTGCAGTAAGTTACTGCTTGGAAAACAGTCGGCTATATTCACTACCCAATTACAGTTTTTGCTGCTACCATCCCATCCTTTTGACAAATCTCTACCTAAATTTCTAGTTGCTCATCTAACAGTTACTCCTGGACTTGTAATCAATAATATTTAATTCAACCGACCTTCATAAACAATGCTGACAAGTAATGGCAGCAGCCCCAGGATCAGATAAACACCCCAAACAGGGAGATAGGTAGATATACATTCCAGCTGCAGCTGCAATCAGTAATATACCGCGAATAATGACAGGCGGAAGAGTAAATAACCAGGTATTAGACAGGGAGGGCTCAACAAATCATTGCATTCCCAGAGCTGTAAAACACTAGATGTCAGGCAGTGACTATTCAAGGACTAATTAGAAAGGAAGATGGAAAAGAAGGCCCACAAAACCTCTCTCTAGCAGCTGTTTCACGTTCACACATTACTAAATTTCACATAGGAGGCACCGGTAGGAGTAAATTGACACATAAACCTGCACGTAGAATAATAAAGTTGTGTCAGGAAAAGGCTCCTTGAGCCTGGAGAAAGCACCGCCATTAGCAGAATGGGTCTGTGGGGTCCAAAACCCTTAGACTATAAGGCATGGAGCCCTCACACCACAACCCAAGCTTGAAGTGTCCCTTAACGATTGACATGTATATTGCTTCCTATAGAGGTGTCATAAAAAAACTAGATTGTTCAAGCTGCTTCGATCACTGCTCTAATTTACGGAATTAACTGCAATGCCATCTACCCTTCCTTTCCTAATTCTCTTTCTTTTAGTAGACCTCTCTTCCTGTGTAGAGGATCTTTCTGTTAAAAATGACGCACTTTCCTAAGCACTTATAGGGCATCGTACTTCTCTCTCATTGAAATTTCATACCTTCCATATTGCAATTCAAGAATGTAACTGTCATGACTCAGGTAGGGTGTCACCTGATGCTGCCACCACTTTGGTTCCAGGCTCCCTTTAGAAGGTCCAGAGCACCTTCCCAAGACCTTCAGACCTCCCTTTTGGCCAAATAATAGGCGTGAGGACCAGGCAGAGTGAAACAAGGAAAAGGTTTATTTTATAGGAGGTCAAACAACAAGGTGCAGAATAATAACAGTAAGTGGGTGAAAAGAAAAGAAATCAAATGCCCTAATGCGTCTAAATATATACTGTTCCTAGTTCACTATTCCAAGTGACACTAGACTACTCACCCTTCCCTTAGGATGAGGGTTTCTTTCTGCAGCAGCCTTCCTTCTGGCTCTGCCCTCTGGAAGAAAGAACAGCTTCTGCTCTGGCACCAGCCCTTTTGTTCCCCAGCCCTCTTCTTCCCTATTGTTCAATTTTGGCTCCAACACCTCTCAGGGGCTTCTGGGAGTTGTAGGCCCAGCCTCACCTACAGCTAGCCAGGCTCCCTGGGCCTAGTAGGCCTCTGGTGGTACAGCCCAGATCATGACAATGACCTTTAAAACACTCCAGCTGGATCATGACCAATGTTCCCTCTAAGCTGCGCAGTCTTGTGAGCAAAAATTCTACTTTGTGAGCTACTGGCATTAAAGTTGTGAGTGAGTGATTGGGCTACTGCATAAATCAGTTTGCTCTGGAGCCATCCTTCCGGAGCCAAGACAAAATGTGTGAGCTGGAGGCTAAAAAACTGTGAGCTAGCTCACACTAACTCAGCTTAGAGGGAACACTGATCATGACAGTAGTCTTTGGGTTTTTAGAAACTCAAAACCCAAAATGAAGATACAGGAAAGTGCTGATCTGATTCCACCCCCCCCCCCCTGCCACAAGCCTGAAGGTCACTGGATGGCTTTGGCCAAGACATTCTCTCTCAGCCCCACAGATCTCATGGAATTGTTAGGAGGATAAAATGTTATGTGTAAACTGCACTGAGCTCCACCTATGCCTGTCACTACAGGCAGCCAGTCCAGTGGCTGTTTATAACCCTATACTTTTTTTTAAAGTATATTGATTGGATTTTTAAAGATAATATGGACATACATCACAAATACCATCATCACAAATACAAACATATAAAATAATACCAACATACAAACATGGATTAGGAATATTTTCGGTATGATAACACAGTCTAACATGAAAAACATTTAGAATATTTCACTACTAAACACACTCTGCTACTAAAACCATCTTACAAATTTGATTTCCCCTTTTGTTTAACATTTTGTTCAGATTAGTTTTACAGATTTTGAATTTGGCATTACAAATTGATTTTTCAAATCACCATTCAAAAGCAACAATATTCTCTCAAGGCAAAGAAGACAACGTCTCAATTTCGTTGCCGTTTACTCCCAGAATCTATAAATGTCTTATTTCCATACATTTTTTTTTCATTTTCTACTATTCTATTATGTTTAGGATTATAGATTCAGTTTTCCCAATTCACTTTGGAGCAGGAGTAATAGTCTTTTCAAATCATTTTGACTATAGCTTATTATTACATAACAATAAACGTATAAGATATCAAAACTAGCTACTCATTCTATACCACTACCTTTAAGATTCAAGTTACACATTTTGCTAAAGTTAATTTATACCTAACTTAATTCCAGGTTTAACATTGCTCACTTTACATAGAATTTACAGGTCTTTTCTACTAATTAGTACCAGTTAATCCCTGTTGGATTTAAATAAATGAGAAACAAAACCAAAAGGAACCAAAAAAAGTAATATTCATTCCTACCTAATCTCTTTCAAACATTTTAACCACTATTAAAAACATTTCACTACTAAACACACTCTGCTACTAGAACCATCTTACAAATTTAACTTCCCCTTTTATTTAACATTTTGCTCAGTTTAGTTTTATAAATTTTGAAGTTAGCATTACAATTTGGTTTTTCAAATCACCATTCAAAAGGAACAATATTCTCTCAAGGCAAAGAAAACAACTTCTCAAATTGATAATTTTATTTCATTACTGTTTACTCCCAGAATCTATAAATGTCTTCTTTCCATATATATATCTATCTGTATGTATGTTTTCATTTTCTACTATTCTATTATGTTTAGGATTATAGATTCAGTTTTCCCAATTCAATTTAGAGCAGGAGTAATAGTCTTTTCAAATCACTACATCTTATTATTGCATAACGATAAAATTATAAGGTATCAAAACTAGCTATTCTATACCACTACCTTTAAGATTCAAGTTACACATTTTGCTAAAGTTGTTGTTGTTGTTGTTCAGTCGCACAGTCAAGTCCGACTCTTCGCGACCCCATGGACCAGATCATGCCAGGCCCTCCTGTCTTTCACCATCCTCTGAAGTTTGCTCAATACCCCATTAACATATACTTTACAATCATTTTCCAGCAAAAACATATTTATGAAATTACACATTTTGCTAAAGTTAGTTTATACATATCTTAATTCAAAGTTTAGCATTACTCACTTTAAATAAAGTTTTCAAATAATTTTTACTAATTATCCCCAGTTGGTCCCTATTAAATTTGGATATATATATGAAAGACAAAACCAAAAAAATAACAATATTGATTCCCACCTAATCTAACTCAAACATTTTAAAAACACTGTTAAACTATCTAATTCACTATACTATATCCCATTAACAGATACTTTTCAGTCATTTTCCAGCAAAACATATCTCAGAGACAACAAATATTTCTATCCTTTCATATAACTTAATTTTTTCCTATGTATCTGCCTTTTATTTTTTTGAATCAGCATGTCGACATGTCTTCTCTCTTTTTTATATAACTTTATTTTTAACTTTTGCAATTTAAACGTAAACAAATCCATATGAACATTTCTTGAAAAAATACATTAAAGTTTTCTATTATTAACAAACTATCAAAAAACAATTTAAAAAAATACAAAGTCAACATATTTATCAGGAAAGGCAATATTATTATCTTTCTTATTACTAATGTAGTAAAAAATTGGAACCATTTTTTCACAAAACATTACATCTTGATTGTGTTTTCTGATATTAATAATTATGTGGCCAATTTGTCCATTGCCACTATGTCCCACAATTTTAAAAACCATTGATGTATTATACGAACTTTATCTGTCTTCCACTGCTTTGCTAGTAATGTTTTAGCAGCGATCAGCATTAATGAAATAAGTTCTCTTAAGATTGGTGTAAAATGAGTATTTTCCCATAAATTCAGTAATATAGCTTCTGGTGTTTTGGGAAGGCTTCAGTATTTCCTCAATTTTAGATATTATAGAGGACCAATAACCTTGCACTTTTGGACATGTCCACCAACAGTGAAAAAAAGAACCGGTTTGACCACAGCCTTTCCAGCACTTCGAATCCCTCATTAATCCTGAATGATTAAAGGTGTAATGTACCAGCGGGCGAATAGTTTACAATTTTGTAATCTAATAGTCAAAGATTTAGTAACAAATAGACTAGACAACCATATTTTAGCCCATTGGTCAGGGGTTAATGAAATCCCACAATCCTTATGCCATGCTTTTTGTTGGGTTGATAAAGAGGACCACTGCTCATAGGCTAGGAATTTATATAATTTTGAGATTGTACCTCTTTGAACCTGTCCACCTTTCTTCACCAAGGACTCGAAGGCTGTTAAAAGGCAATTTGTAACCATTACCATATCATTGGTTTTCATCATATGATAAATCCGTTGGGCTTGAAACCATGGAATTTCAAATTTATATTTGTACCTCTTTGAACCTGTCCACCTTTCTTCACCAAGGACTCGAAGGCTGTTAAAAGGCAATTTGTAACCATTACCATATCATTGGTTTTCATCATATGATAAATCCGTTGGGCTTGAAACCATGGAATTTGAAATTTATATTTGAGTTCTAGTTGTTCTTTAGTCCATTTTTTACCTTGGTAATAGAGATCTCTAACCCTAAACCTCTCTACTTTCCTCCAATTCTCATATGAATTTATTTTCTCTCCGGGTAAAAACCAGGATTGACCCAGGAACGCAGCCATAGGAGATAGACCCGGAGCAAGAATATTTCTTTTTATGTCCCATATTTCCATGGTATTCTTTAAAAAGGGGTTGTCCAGCATTGATTTAGGCCTATTACAGGGTTTTTCCCAAAACACCTCATGAAGTAATTTGGGAGAAGCATACTCCTTTCCAATTCTAATCCAAGCTTTTGAGTTTTCTGGAGATGTGTACAACACTGCCTGTTTGATCTGTGATGCTTCATAATAATGCTGCAAATTCAGCAGACCTTGACCTCCTTCCTTCAAAGGCCTAGTTAACAAAAGGAAGTTTATGCGTGGTTTTTTTTCTTATTCCATAGGAAGTTAGACCATTGTGATTGCCACGAATTAATTGTTGATTTATTTAGACTTATTGGGAGGTTTTGGAATAGGAATAAAATTTTTGGAAATAGTACTGTCTTTATGAGTTCTATCTTTTCAAAAAGGGATAAATTTTGTTTTGACCAGGCATTCAAAGTGTGAGTCATAGAGGTTACTGTTGACTTATAATCATACTCGAAAAGATTTTCTAAATTTAAAGAGATGTGGATGCCCAGATGTCGCCATGATTTATTAACCTATTTGAAAGGGAAGCGGGCTGAGATTTCCTGCTTTTCCTTTTCTGTTAAGAAAATAGGGTATAATTCAGTTTTGGTATAGTTGATTGTGAAACCTGAAATTTCTTTGAAACAGGTATGTCTGTAATTTTTCCCAATGAATAAACCGGATTTCTAAAATATATCACCGTGTTGTCCGCAAATAAGCTAATCTTATGGGTTTCTGTATTTATTTTTATTCCCTGAATAAGATTTTTTCTTATTTCATGGGCCAAAGGTTCTAATGTGATGGAAAAGAAAATGGGGGAAAGGGGGCACCCCTGTCTCGTGCCCCTGGTTATATGTAAGTCTTCTGATCTACAACCATTAATATTAATTTGGGCTACAGGTGAATTATATAAAGAAGTAATGGAACAAAAAAAATTTGGCCCAAATCCCATACAGACTTCTTAATAAGAATAATTATAATCTTAATAAGAATAATAAAGAATTTTTAGTAAATATTTAACTTCCAATTTGTCGAATGCCTTTTCAGCATCTAATGCTAAAAGGGCTGAGTTCAATTTCTTAATCTTGCAGTAATGAATAACATTCAAGGTCCTCCTAATGTTATCCAATAGAGAGCGATCTGGTATGAACCCCGCTTGGTCATTGTGGATATATTGGGGCATGACTTTGTTAAGCCGAAATGCTAATATAGATGCAAATATTTTTTGAAGTCGTGATTTAATATTGAAATCGGTTGGTAGGACCCTGGCTGTTTTGTGTCTTTCCCTTCTTTGGGCAAGACTATCATCCTAGCCTCCTTCCAAGTATGAGGTAACTTTCCTGACATTAGTAAATTGTTACAAGTGTGAACCAACTGATCAATTATCAAAGGCTTAAAAGTTTTATAGAATTTTATAGGAAAGCCATCCCTACCAGGAGCTTTGTTGTTTTTAATTCTAGATATTGCTTCAGAAACTTCTAATTTGGTTACTGGTTGATCTAAACAATTTGTGTGGTTTTTGGGTAGTTTTACATCAAATTTAATAGAGTTCAGATAATCTTGAATGTTAGTTTGGCTAGGATGGTCAGATGTATACAAAGTTTGATAAAACTTATGTGTGAAGTGTGCTAGTAAACAATTATTATTATTAAGAAGTCTGCCTCAGTCTCTTATTGGGGACCTCAGAATCAGTGCCATCCTCCGTAAACAAAGACGGTTGTTCCCGAAGTTAAAAACTGTACCAATTGTTTCCTTTTTGGAGCAATTCGGCTAACAGTATGCATTAAATTCCTCTGATCTGTCAGGATACAGTGTATTAGTATTGTTCCTGCACTTTATGTTTAAGCATTTTAAAAGATTTAGGGCTCTTATTAACGTATCTTTGTTTTAAGTACATTAAGTTCTTCTCTACTTGAGATATCTCAAGAGTACCTCGTTTTTTCCTTTCTTCATTTAATTTCTTTAATGTTTTCTTGCCCCCAAATTTCATATGCTTTTTTTTCGAGAAAAGATATCTTTTCTTTTAATGCCAATGCTAATTGGGTTCTCTTTCTTTTGTAGGTTGCTGCTAAGGATATACATTTCCCCCACATTACTGACTTAAATGCATCCCATACTATCTCTTGAAACACCTCTCCCTGTGTATTAAATTTAAAGTATTCCACTATCTCTCTAGCTGTCTCATTCGAGATAGATTCCTTCTGCAGTAATAGCTTGTTCAACGTCCAGTTGAAACCTGCCCCCTCCTGCAAAGCCAAGGATACGATGCAGGATACCCAGGAGTGGTCAGAGATAATGCGGTTGCCAATTTCTGCTGTTTGTACGTTGTTCAGTATTGATTTTGATACTAAAATCATGTCTATTCTTGTATAAATGTCATGTACCATGGAGTAGTATGTATATTCCTTTGTATTTTGATTAAACATCTCCAAACATCACTAAAATTAAATTGATCTAATAGTTCCTTTAAAACAGACGGCCTTGTTGGTTTTCTTTTTGAATTTAGGATGTTTAACTGTTCTGTCCAGATTTTCATCCATTATTAGGTTAAAATCTCCCCCAATAATTATATCCCCTTGTTGAAAGGTATTTAATTGTTCTAAAGTTGATCTAATAAAGTCAATTTGATTTACATTTGGTGCATAAAGAGATACAGTTGTCACAGACTTACCCTCTAATTTTCCTTTTAGAATCGTTGGATTCTTCAAATTGAAAATCACAAATGGTTTTGCTTGAGAAATTTAGGTCCTCCATCTTCCTCTCTATATCTTCTTAAACTGGTTACATTAGCTTCTTAACACCTAAAAAACCTGGATTAAGTGTTTTACTCTTCATGCTGGGTCTTGCTGGTGAGAGGAATGTGTTCTGATGTCTTCCTCTTCTTCTGGAGTCAAAGTGATGTTGAGAGCTTTAAGAAGGGTTAACCCAGTGTTTAGATCATAGGCTTGGTAGCGAGTACCATCTTTGTAAACCGATATGCTTGAAGAAGGACTCCATCGAAAGTGCACCTTGTTTATAAGTAGCTTTGAGGAGATAGGTTTTAAGAGACGTCGCTTTTCTAAAGTTTCTAAAGTTTCTGCATAAGTAGTCTCTGAGGTCTTGCAGATCTTTTTTAGCTTTGAGGAGATAGGTTTTAAGAGACGTTGCTTTTCTAAAGTTTTCGTTGGCAGGTCCAGTAAAATAATTATTTTCTTCCCATTCCAAGAAAGGGATTGGGTTTGCCTAGCTGCTTTCAAGACTTTATCTCTTGATCTTGCATACAGGAATTGTATCAGCACATCGCGGGGACAATTTTGGCGGGCTGCAGATTGTGGGCCTAGTCTATAAGCTCTTGTGATCACCGGGGCAGCCTCCTCCTCCAATTTCAATGTTTTAGCTAGCCAAGAAGATATGAATACTGCAAGGTCTTCAGACCCTTCTGCTCCCTCCTCCACCCCGCGCAGTTTTATATTAGATTGACGCCAACACCCATTTAAAGAGAGTACCTTGGCTTGAAGTGTCTTTTCTGTAGATTTGATCCCTTTTATTTCTGCTTGCAAAGTCTCCACCGTTTCCAAAGCCGATTCTGCAGCCTTAAACGCTTGCCCCAGACCTTCAGTTAGCTCTTGTAGTTTGGATTGAACCGGTTGAAGCAACTCCTTCATGGACATGGTAAAGTAGCTGCATAAGTCGTCTCTGAGGTCTTGCAGATCTTTTTTAATTTAACGGTTCATTTTCCACGCCTCCCTTCGGTGCCGCGGCCGCCATGTTGGATTCAGCTGTATCTTTTTCTTTTAAAGCCCTATACTTCAGAAAATAAGCAGAGACGGATTTCGAAGGTGGCGTAGCCGCTTTCCTTCGTGCCCCCGATCTTTCCATTCCTTTCTAGATTTTCAGATGGTCGATTTTATCCAGTTCTATGGCCGGAGGGGTAAAAGTTGAAGCGGAGCTGCACTATTTCGTGCCCACCATCTTAGGTGCGCATGCGCAGTATATCCATGTCTTCTCTCTTTGAATGTGTGGACAATTTCTTCTGGCCTTCCCCCTTTGATTTTCAGCAGTTCTAATTCCAGTGTTTTGTTTTCCATTTTAAACTTCCATGCACGTCTTTTGGCTCTCTTTTTTTCCAAGTTTTCTCCTTCCTTAGAACAGAGTTTTTGAGCATTTCATTTTAACAGTTGCATCTTTGAATAATACACTCTTGTTAAGTTCTTTTCCCCTGTTTTAACAGGTGGAGGCTGAGTCTCTATGTACACCTTCATTTGATAAACACTTGGGGTACAATATCTCGGTTCTTTCTCTATCTCTGTTTCCATCTGTAAATTATCTGATTTTCTCAGTCTTCCTGCACAAGCAACCTCGAAGCCTTTCTGTATACCTTATCTCAAAATTCTCAGGAGTTGCTCAACAGTCAAATTCCCTACCTCCATATTTTTGTCAATTTCCTCTTCCTCTCGCCCTGTGTTATACTGAATCAGACCATTCATCGATGAAAGTCAGTATTGTCTACTCAGAACGGCTCTCCAGGATATCAGGCAGAGGTTTTTCACATCACCCACTGCTTGGTCCTTTTCACTGGAAATGCTGGGGACCAAACCTAGAACCTTCAGCATGAATAGCAGAGGCTCTTCCACTGAGCCACATAATTTAACGGTTCATTTTCCACGCCTCCCTTCGGTGCCGCGGCCGCCATGTTGGATTCAGCTGTATCTTTTTCTTTTAAAGCCCTATACTTCAGAAAATAAGCAGAGACGGATTTCGAAGGTGGCGTAGCCGCTTTCCTTCGTGCCCCCGATCTTTCCATTCCTTTCTAGATTTTCAGATGGTCGATTTTATACAGTTCTATGGCCGGAGGGGTAAAAGTTGAAGCGGAGCTGCACTATTTCGCGCCCACCATCTTAGGTGCGCATGCGCAGTATATCCATGTCTTCTCTCTTTGAATGTGTGGACAATTTCTTCTGGCCTTCCCCCTTTGATTTTCAGCAGTTCTAATTCCAGTGTTTTGTTTTCCATTTTAAACTTCCATGCACGTCTTTTGGCTCTCTTTTTTTCCAAGTTTTCTCCTTCCTTAGAACAGAGTTTTTGAGCATTTCATTTTAACAGTTGCATCTTTGAATAATACACTCTTGTTAAGTTCTTTTCCCCTGTTTTAACAGGTGGAGGCTGAGTCTCTATGTACACCTTCATTTGATAAACACTTGGGGTACAATATCTCGGTTCTTTCTCTATCTCTGTTTCCATCTGTAAATTATCTGATTTTCTCAGTCTTCCTGCACAAGCAACCTCGAAGCCTTTCTGTATACCTTATCTCAAAATTCTCAGGAGTTGCTCAACAGTCAAATTCCCTACCTCCATATTTTTGTCAATTTCCTCTTCCTCTCGCCCTGTGTTATACTGAATCAGACCATTCATCGATGAAAGTCAGTATTGTCTACTCAGAACGGCTCTCCAGGATATCAGGCAGAGGTTTTTCACATCACCCACTGCTTGGTCCTTTTCACTAGAAATGCTGGGGACCAAACCTAGAACCTTCAGCATGAATAGCAGAGGCTCTTCCACTGAGCCACATGTCTGTATAATTTCACACCATTATTTTCTCCACTGAAGGGGGGGGGTATATTTTGCCTAACTTTGCCCCAAGAATGTTTTGTGTTAAAAGGGAACAACAGTAGGGAGAAGGTTTTTGAACTTCCGGGTGGGCCCCGGAATTGTCCTGGAATTTCAACTGATCTTCAGACTAGCAAGAGTAGTTCCCTGCAGCAAATGGCAGCTTCAGAAATTGGACTCTATGGCATCGTATGCCTGCTGAGTTCTGTCTCCAAACTCCACCCTTCCAAGGCACCACTCCCAAACCTAGGGTTGCGTTTACCGGAAGCAGCAGGGAGGCCCATCTGACATGCAGCAATCCACCTACATCACTGTCCACATGACCAACAAGTGACATCATCACTCCCAGGAAGTCAGGATGATGATGTGGTATTTGGGCAAGAATTCTATGGTAAATTTAGCTTCTACCATATTGTTTTTGCCCAAATACCAGAGTGCCACTCTCGACAACCCAGACATGATGACACCACTTCCGGGTCATGTGGGCAGTGATGTAGACATGTTGTTGCATGTCAGATGGCTCTTCTTCTTTTTTGGGATAAGTACCCCTCCTCCAGCTAGCTGATTGGCAGCAGGGCGGTGGGGGATGGCAATCCTACCCAAATCTACAGTAAGTTCCCATGCTGGAGTCAGTAAACCTAGGGGAATTTTCCAATAAGTACTGCATTAACAATGTAGATCATCTGTAGCCTCAGCCCTTAGCTCAAGTTTGCACCTGGCTTCTACATCTCATAGAGTGTACTTTGCCATACCACTTCTATATAAACTAGAGAGGGGTCCTTTGGTAGAGGGGGGGAAGTACGTATGTCTCACTTCAGTTCTTACACTACAATCTTCTCAGTTAGAATTTCTACAACAAATGTCACATTTCAAACTTCACATCATCAGTATTATAACTGGATTTACAGAACTTAAATACCGTAGCGAAGCACGGGTAGCAGGCTAGTCCAGAATACGAACTGTGGAGAAATGCCATTTTATGTATATGTTTAAGTTGGTGTGGGCCAGATAGGAGGGGACCATCAAACCTGAGGTAGGCCTTGGCCTAGTCTCCTCCTCATCCCCCCCCTCCTGTCCCCAACCAGTAGTCTGAGGGCAGCTCCCTAGAGAGGACAGGAAGTCCATCAAGGCTGTGAGGAGATCTGCCCCAGAATGCTGCAGGAGGGAGAGGAACTTCCTGGGCGGGAAGGGCTGTTGGATATAGGGGAGCTTTTGGGCGGGAAGCCAGTCTATCAGAATTGAGGTCAGTCTGTCAGAAGTCTGGAGCCAGTCAGGCTGTGGGCTGGAGTCTGCAGGAGGCAGAGGCCATGTTTGGACTTGTGCTAAGCTTCTCCAGTGAAAGGAAGTCATGTGCCTGCCCAGCAGACCATCTAGACAGGGTATGTGTAGAGAAGGGAGAAGATGGAGCTATTTTGTCACCTTTATTTTGATTCTTCAGTTCACTGTTAATATGCCTGTATATAGTTGAGTGGTTTCAAAATAAATCCTTTTCCTGTTAACATTGAGAAGTCCCTCTGTACCGCATAGTTCCCCCAGCCGCTTGGACACGCCATACCACTTCTATATAAACTAAGCACAAATTCAAGTACTCTGTAGTGAACAGGCATCCAGGAAACCTAGCAGCTGCCTCTCCTAGGTATTAAGGCATAAAAAAGTGAGATATAGCTTAAAGTTGCAGACTAGGTAAGTGCAGCCAGTTAAGACTTATAGCACTTGGAAATTTAAAAATGCTCTCTTTGGGCAGTTCATTCTGTGGAATGAGACATAGTATGGACCTACAGGTGAATGATTTCATCTCTTTTGTGTCTCTTTTCCTCTGGAAATTTACTCTTCATCGTTTAAGTCATCAGGTGCCTCTTACTAGACTCTGAGCAAAAATGATTCAAATATTGAGGGCTTTGGACAAACCTGTGGTTTAACATGGTTGATAATCTTCAAGGTCCTCCAGAGAAGACAATATTTCAAGAGCACACGAAACAGGCCTTTTGCCTGAGGTACAATGTGTAGTATAAATGCACATCGCCACAAGTTGAAGGCTTGGTTAAATTGTCAGTCTTGCCCTTCTGCTTGCATATCAGATGGGATGTTCATATTTTCACCAAGTGTGCTTGTTTATACATTCATCCATGGGCACTATCCAAGAGGTGCTCACCACAGACTTCCCCCAGTTCAAACTAGAAATTTGCAGAACCAGTTTTTCAGGGCACATTTGTATTGAGTGTACTGAAGGATGCTTTCAAAGTGGCCCCAGTGCTCTAATAATGCTAGATTTATCATCGCCCCCCCACAAAAAAAAAAACATATGCAGCTTGCTATCACCGCATTATCCTCCTAGGGACCATGTTAGAAGAACCTAATTCTTCACCAGCATTCCCTTTGCTCCAAAGCATTTACAAGAACAAAGTCAGCCTTGTTAAAAGCTCAACTCTGGCACCTGCTCCCTCAAACTGGCACCTTTGCTTCTTCCAGAGGAACAATAAAGAAGAGATTTGATGAAGAAAGGGAAGCTAAGAAACCACACCAGGCATCTATAAGGGACACTCTTTTAGCAGCAGAGAGGAAGAACGGGACTCAGGACAACTGGGGAAGTTCATGTAAGGAAGATTTGTGCAGAGAACTATGCTAATCTAAATTCTTCAGTAGCTTTAACACAAGGACACACCCAAGTCAGAGGACAGGTCCTATTTCTGATTCTCAAAACCTCTCAATGGATGGAACTGGGGCGCTAATCTTACAGCCTGGCTGAAAAGAAAGCAAGGCACCAATGCTAATTGAGGCCATTGCCTAAGAAGCTATTTCTTTCATCTTCTTTGGGTCACTGAGGATGGAATTCACCTGACCTAATTTTGGATTGGCACTCCTCCACAGATACAGATACTGACTGACCATGCTATTGCAAACGTCCCTTCAAGCAGAATTAACACAAGACAGCACCTAAGCTGTGAAGAGGCACAGGATGGATCATTACTGACTTGGAAAAGTGCATATCCACACACACACACAAAAAAAGAGGTCTTATGGCACCCAGAGAGCATTTTTAAATTTTGACATAGATTTTTGTGGTCCAAAGCCCTGCCATAAAAGCTTATACCATAACTAATCTTTACATGTAATGTGCATTTAAGGTACAACACCATATTTCAACTGCTGCAGAATAACAGAGTTACTTTTCTAACAGCATTTACGGTGTCAAATACATGCAGTGCATTCTTCAGAAGCAGATGGAATGGAAACCCCTTCGCCTTAAAATTCTTTCCCTTTGTGTTGGGTTACAGAACCCTTTGTCAGAGAAAGAGCTGATTAACAATATAGTTCTATGCGCATTTATTCCAGTTGAAGAATGTTGAAGAATGTTGAAATCAGTGGGTTTAGTCTGGAGTAATTTTGCAAGTCTACAGTGAGTCTTGTGTAATCAGTTAAGAGCGTAAAATTCTGTTCTCTAGAACCAGCACCTGTCCACACACTGTTACATCACAAAGCATCACAAATAGTTTTATAAACTTCAGTTAGAAATTTCTGTACCTTTAGTCAAACATCAAACCTCTTATCTCATCAATTAAGGGTTACATATTCTACGAAAAGTTGGCTTTCTATTTTAGTAGTTCTGCTAGCAGATCCTATAAGTAACCAAGTAACCCTCCAGATGAAATAATCACATACCATTTTCTGGGACAGAAGAAAGATTGCTTACACTAACACCTATAAATTCAAACTGAAACTGAAAGTTCGGTTTGATGGGTGGGGATTTGGCTTAGTCTTTTCTGAGCCAAGCCCTATTTTACTTATCACTTCTAGGCGAATTTCAGTTCAATCCATTCTTCTTCCAAATGAGAAGATTCTTCCCTTCTTATTTTCCCTTGGTACTCTTCCACACAGGATAGATACACTCATCAGTACTACTGTACATAGGCGTAATCTTCGTGGGGGCGGCGGGGCGTCAGCCCCCGCCGAAATTTTCAGGAAAGTGTTCAGCCTCCCCCGGGAGCCACCCTTGCTCCTAGCAAAGCAATGCCTCTGGCCCAGCCCCAGCCCCCCCCGGGAAATTGGAAAGTCTACACCGTTGCTACTGTAACAAAGCCTGCTTTATACATTCCTTTAAAAAACCTGCATGAAGAGTACTCAGAAAAGAAAGTTCTGAACAAAGTCCAAGCTTTTTTTTTAACGCCTTGAGGCAACAGAAGGCACTCTGATTAAATACAGCTGCATGACATGAAAAAAGCCCAATGAGAGAACGCATCTCTCTAAAATAATTCTGTATTACAGAAAGCACTGAAAAAACACAGGAGTTTCCTATTGGGTCTAGTTTTAACAGACATTCACTTATGGACATTGAGAGAAAGGAGAAGGAAGAGGATAGAGAAAAGGGGAGTGTAGCACCCCTATCCTAAAAATAAGTAGCACCTCTTCAAAAAAGAAAGAAAGAAAAAGAGCAAATTTCCCCAACCAAGGTAATTTGTGTGTCATTTCCACTGAACTTACCTTAGTCAAAAATTGACACAAATGGCCTTAACCCACTGGAAGTGAGAGAGACTCTTCACTCCAACTCAGTAATGTGGGTCTGAAAGAGAATCTTGTTGATGCCTGTGTCTCATAGCAACGGTTGTCATGGTTATAAATCATTTCTTATTGCCCTCACTGGTCAGCAACAGAATATAAGGAATGGCTTCACTATGTGCAAGGAAATGTAATATGCAGGCTCGTTCCTCTTGAAGTATGGTGTTGGGCCCTGATAAGACTGCAGCCAGTTCTGTTGCCCACTGTTCAGCATGCCCGTAAAATTATCGGAATGACACCCAGTTAATAAAAAGTATTTCTGAGGTCACAAGACTAGAGATGAAAACAAAATGAAACACATGGACACCTTTCTATGAACTTAAGAGCAGCCCTGCTGGATCAACCAAGCATCCATTGAGTCCAGCACCAGATGTCTCCAGGAAGCCGACACGTAGGGCATAAAGGAAAGCCTTCTCCTGCCCCTGCAACGAGCACTCAGAGGCTCACCTCCTTGGAGTCTGGAGGCTTTGTTTAGCTTGTCACGTCTACTCACTATCAGTACATCTATAACAGTGACTCCTAATACATACACATTTTATGTAGGATGTTTGAGCGCAGAATTAGACTATCTGCTAAAGGAAATAGCTTTCTCAATTAAAAAAGATAACATGCTGAATATTAAGACAGAGAAGACCAACGTTGCTGCTTAGTCACAGAGGTTAACAATGACCACAGCTCATGAGATTAGGAGATCTGTGGAAAGTTTCCATATCGGACCAGAGTTTCCCCCAAGGGGGCCAGCTATGCAGACACCCCGGGAGTCTTGTTTATAATGCTGCAGGAAAGAACAGCTCTGGGAATTGCCAGCTCAAATGCAGGGTGGGGGAGAGAAGCAGAACCTTTTATCTAGGCTACTGGGTAAGTTTGTTCAATTGACAACTCTGTCACACTAAGAGAAGCAAAAGGTTGATATCTTTAGAGCAGGCAAGAACCAGCAATCCACTGAAGGAACAAAACACCTGCTTGTACAATGAGGAAAGCTAGTGGCTGTGCTACAGGAAAAAAGCATCACTGCTGGAACCTACACAACTATAAATGGGGCAAATACGTGGAAGGAATGCACCACCTCCTCCCTACAGCAGCCCCGCGCCTCCCAGAAAGATGATTCTAGGCACTGGGTGGCCAAAGGGAAGAAACTGGTGTAAGTCACAAACAGTCCATGCTACCGGGCTAGTGTGTGTGAGAGTGTCTGATGATTCTGCCTCTTCTGGCTGCCCCCTTCCATGCTGCATTGCATGCTGGTTTCCAAGGGTCCCCCCCCCAACACCCAAGAACAGGTATTTTCAGGAGCTATATCAGGAAAGAGGAGGGGGGAAAGGTCCTCCATGAACTGATTTCTATATTAACTGAACTTCTTTTTGTAATCTATGTTTTATTGCGCTTGCAATCGTATAGCTTTTGTATATTGTTATACAAAAGTGCTTTAACAGGCAGAGACGTAGGGTTGCCAGGTCCCCCTTGGCCACCAGTGAGGGATGGGAGGGTAGGGTTGCCAGATCCAGGTGGGGAAACTCCTGGAGAATTGGGGATGAAGCCTGGGGAGGACAGGAACTTCAGTGGGGTACACTGCCATACAGTCCACACTCCAAAGCCACCATTTTCTCTAGGGGGATCAATCTCTGTTGTCTGGAGGTGAGCTGTAATTCTGGGGGATCTGCAAGTCACCCCTGGAGGCTGGCATCCCTATGAGAGACTCTACTACCTTGCCTCAACAGTAATCACAACAATCCTGAAAGGTCAGCCAGTGTAATTACTACATACAGGATCAGATATAGTGACCTATCTAAGGCCACTAATTTGGACAGAAGTTTTCTAGTTGTATCTGCTCTTGGACAGCCACACGGATACTGGCCCACAACATCTGGCTGAGAGTTTGGAGGCCATGGGGGGATGGTTAGAGAACAGTAGGCTGAGATTGAATCCAGGGAAGACGGAGGTTCTGTGGCTGGGGAAGGGGGCTTTGCAGTTGGGGTTCAGGCTCCCGGCTCTTGACAGGGCGTCGCTGATACCAGCGCACTCCATCAGGAGTCTGGGTGTGACTCTGGACAGTTCCTTGTCTATGGAGGTGCAGATCACAAATACTGCCAGACTGGCATTCTACCTCCTGATGGCACTGGTATTTCTGGCCACTGTGTGACACAGAGTGTTGGACGGGATGGGCCTTTGGCCTGATCCAACACTGGCGTCTCTTATGTTCTTATGTTCTTACCACCTACACCAAGCATGGCTGCTGGCCCCTTTCCTGTCACACCCCAACCTAGCCACAGTCACCTCCAGGCTGGACTACTGTAACTCATTCTACACTGGCCTGCCCTTGAAACTGACCTGGAGGCTCTAACTAGTCCAGAATGTGGCGGTGCGAGTCCTGGCAGGAATGCC
>NW_015176125.1:7328-11406 GCF_001447785.1 Gekko japonicus | reverse complement strand
GAATGCCACAGACAGCACATATACCACCTGTGCTGTGCCAGCTACACTGGCTACCAGTGGAGTACCGAGTCAGGTTTAAGGTGTTAGTGTTGACTTTCAAGGCCTTGAGGGGTCAGGGACCCACGTACCTTCAGGACCGTCTCCTCCAATATGTCCCCAGACGAATGCTGAGATCAGCTGATAACTTGCTGGTGATCTCCAGCCCTAGGCAGGTCCAGCTGTCCTTGACCAGGGCCCTTTCGGTCCTGACTCCGACCTGGTGGAACTCTCTGCTGAATAACATTAGGGCCCTGCAGGATCTGATGCAATTCTGCAGGGCTGGTAAGGTAGATATGTTCCCCACGCTTTTAGCTGAGGGCAGCAATGGGAGGTTAAGACTGGCACCCTTTCTCTCTTTTTCCCCCTCTATGGCCCCCACATACCCTCCCTTGCCCTGCTGTGCGGAATAGTGGTGTGTCCGGCAATGGAGGACTATTTATCACCATCCTGATTGGTTCTAATTCATGTTTATTATTTGTGATTTTAATTATATATCAACTGTATTTTTAACTGTTTACAGTGTTGTAAATCGCCCAGAGCCTGCCTTGCAGGGTGGGCGATTCGTAAGTTTAATAAATAAATTAATTAATTCATTAAAAGGGTACTAACTACGGACACAATATCTATGCTACAACTGTTACTACTACATGCATTTACTGTGTCCTTTCCAACATGCTGAAATACTGAATTGCTTAGAGATGTGGTATCCAGTACAGGAGTGACTAAAAGTCCAGCATGTCAGCTCCTGTGCAGTTGCTTACAATGTTGTAAATCACCCAGAGCCTGCCTTGCAGGGTGGGTGATTCGTAAGTTTAATAAAAAAATAAATAAATTAAAAGGGTACTAACTACGGACACAATATCTATACTACACCTGTTACTACTACATGCATTTACTGTGTTCTTTCCAACATGCTGAAATATTGAATTGCTTAGAGATGTGGTATCCAGTAGAGGAGTGACTAAAGGTCCAGCATGTCAGCTCCTGTGCAGTTGTATACATTCACTGCCACACACTAGAGCTCTATATTCAGGAAACACCAAGGATTTCAACTAAAAGTCATTACAGACACAACTTCAGAACCAGCTTAGGCAGGATTTCCTCCCAGCTACTAAACCCCAAAGTGATTGATTAATACACAAAACAGGTCAGAAATTGTTTGATGTACACAGGATATCGACACAGAAGATACAGAGACCAAACAGGTAGAACATGATCACAAAAACATCAGGGGTTGTAGAGAGAAATGCTTCCCAGAGAGCAGAAAGCTGTCACTTGTCATTCATAGTTGGTGTTCCTGGCTGGAGAAGCCGTAGCCTGGAGTGCACTAAAGTAGTACTGTTATTGTGAACATAAGGCTCCTAGTATTTATTCCAGGGCACTCTAAAGGCTTCCTACTGTCTTGTCAATTGCAGAGGCCCATGTTTCACACTGTTATTGCCTTCTGTGCCTGAAGAAGGTTCCAGGGCCTGAACACACAAGGCGATTCTGCATCTAACATTCACTCCACATTTTCTCAACTGGAAGGAAGAAGTGCAGCTCAAAACCAAATACCTTGGGGAAACACCATACGGACTGCAAAGTCACCCCTGAATGGCCATAAAATGCCCATAAATCTATGCAGAAGGTACAATTAAATCTGAGGATCAAAGAACTTGAAAGTGGCATGGAGTGTGGAAGCTACCATAAAATGCAATAATCAAAGGAAGTGAAAGCAGCATGCAATGCAGAGGGGAATTTCTGTTTCAGTGTGGGTTTTCTAAAACAACAGAGGGAAAAGCCAATGCAGAATCAGCCATAGTCTACATTAATGAACCAGGTTAAGGTCCAGCCTTGGACCACGAGGTTCCCAGATCAAGTTCTTTTGGACAGAGACGGACTAGCCCATTACCTATACCTCGGTAATGCCCAGTTAGGTTAACATGGTTGAGTTTCAAATATCAGCTGGTTCAGAATATAGCCAGCTGGACCACTGACTCGAATTCCACAACTGAAACATCCCACCAGTATTAAAAGCTCTTAGCGGCTCTCAGCTTCTTTCCAGGCACAATTGGAAAAGCTAGTTTTGATCAACAGCAGCCTTATACATCTTCAGGCTGAATGCTTCACCATCTATCTTATTTTTCCCTCACTGTAAGAAAGGAAGCTAGAGCTACTGATGTGTTCCAGTGGTGTGTTCCCACATGTATTTTTAAGAAGGTATCAGGCACCTTAACCTGTTCTTTTTCTACCACCAACAGCTCGACTGATGCTTTGATACAGAGACCCTTGAATTCAGCACTGAACATACATACTGAAATCTCTACAAGTATAAGCACACATAATTGTGCATATAGACCCTTGAATTCAGCACTCAACATACATACTGAAATCTCTACAAGTATAAGGACACATAGTTGGGAGAAACCCAGAGACCACCTAATTCAGAAGTGAGGCCCAGGATCAAAACATTTTTAGGGATAAAAAAAATATCCTGTTTATAGTCTGGTGGTCCTCTTACCCTGAGAGGTGTTAGCTCTTGAATTGCCTCCCAACAGGAATTGTACCAAAGCACAAGAAAGGGAAATTGTTTCGTTTCTTCTGCCCTTTGAGAGCCAGGGTTAAGCTGGTGTATAGGATAATGGGGTTGGAATAACAAGGCTGAGAGCCAGTTTGGTGTAGTGGTTAGGAGCATGGACTCTCATCTGGGAGAACTGAATTTGATTCCCCACTCCTCCACATGCAGCTGCTGCTGTGACCTTGGGTCAGTCACAAGTTGTCTCAGAGCTGTTCTCTCAAGAGCAGTCCTCAAAAGAGCTCCCTCAGCCCCACCTACCTCACAGGGTGTTTGTTGTGGGGAGAGGAAGGGAAAGGAGATTATAAGCCTCTCTGAGACTCCAAGTGAAGGACGGGGTATAAATCCAATCTCCTTCTCCTCCAAAACGAAAGTTCCATAGTCTAAGGTTTGGTTTTATGAACTCGGGTTTAATGGTATTTTAACCCATCCAGAGACTGTAAGGCAAAGTTGAATTCAATACACTTCCTTTTTGAAATGTTGTACTGGGCCACTAGGGCCCACTAGGTCATTCAGGTTTGACCTAGATCACATCATCCCTGATGAATATACAGTGGAGGTGAAGAATAGGTTTAAGAGACTAGATTTGATAGAGTGCCTGAAGAACTATGGATGAAGGTTCGTGACATTGTATAGGAGGCAACAATCAGCACCATCCCAAGAAAAAGAAATGCAAGAAAGCAAAGTGGCTGTCTGATGAGGCTTTACGAATAGCAGAGGACAGAAGGACAGCAAAAGGAAAAGGTGAAAAGGAAAGATTTACCCAACTGAATGCAGATTTCTAAAGAACAGCAAGGAGAGATAAGGAGGCTTTCCTAAATGAACAATGCAAAGTAATAGAGGAAAACAATAGAATGGGAAGGACTAGAGATCTCTTCAAGAAAATTGGGAGAAATCAAGAGAACATTCCACACAAAGTTGGCCATGATAAAGGACAAAAACCGTAGGTACCTAACAGAAGCAGAAGAGATTAGGAAAAGATGGCAAGAATACACAAAACAACTATACAAGAAGGACCTCAATGTCCTTGACAACCACGATGGTGTAATCACTGACCTGAAGCCAGACATCCTGGAATGTGAAGTCAAATGGGCCTTAGAAAACATTACTAACAACAAAGCTAGCGGAGTTGATGGTATCCCAGCTGAGCTATTCAAAGTCCTAAAAGATGATGCTGTTAAAGTGCTGCATAACGCAACAGTGGCCACAGGATTGGAAAAGGTCAGTTTACATTCCAATCCCAAAGAAGGGCAAGGCCAAGGAATGTTCAAACTATCACACAATTGCACTCATTTCACACACTAGCAAGGTCATGCTCAAGATCCTACAAGCTAGGCTTCAGCAGTACGTGGATAGAGAACTGCCAGAAATACAAGCAGGGTTTCGAAGAGGTAGAGGAACTAAAGATCAAATTGCCAACATTCGCTGGATTATGGAGAAAGCAAGAGAGTACCAGGAAAACATTCCACTTCTGCTTCATTGACT
>NW_015176125.1:3826-4072 GCF_001447785.1 Gekko japonicus | reverse complement strand
CACCTCCTATGGCAGTGGATTTCATGTGTTAATCACTCTTTGGATGAAGAAGTACTTCCTTTTATCTGTTCTAACCCAACTGCTCAGCAATTTCATTGAGTGCCCACAAGTTCTTGTATTGTGAGAAAGGGAGAAAAGTACTTCTTTCTCTACCTGCTCTATCCCATGCATAATCTTATAAACCTCGATCATGTCACCCATCAGTCATCATTTCTCCAAACAAAAGAGCCCCAAGCATTTTAACCT
>NW_015176125.1:3694-3808 GCF_001447785.1 Gekko japonicus | reverse complement strand
CATATATCCAGAAAAACCCACAATTTCGGTAGGGCCCGATTATCCCCTAGCGTTTTAACCTTTCTTCATAGGGAAAGTGTTCCAACCCTTTTATCATTCTAGTTGCCTTTTTCT
>NW_015176125.1:0-3660 GCF_001447785.1 Gekko japonicus | reverse complement strand
TACACAGTACTCCAAATGCGGTCGCACCATCGATTTATACAGGGGCATTATGATACTGGCTGGTTTGTTTTCTATTCCCTTCCTAATAATCCCCAGCATAGCGTTGGCCTTTTTATTGCAGTCGCACACTGTCTTGACATTTTCATTGAGTTATATATTAGGACTCCAAGATCTCTCTCTTGGTCAGTCTCTGCCAGTTTGGACCCTATCAACGTGTATTTATAGTTAGGATTTTTGGCTTCGATGTGCATCACTTTGCACTTGGCCACATTGACCCCCATTTGCCACGCTGATGCCCACTGGCCTATCCTCGACATATCCCATTGGAGTGCCTCACAATCCTCTCTGGTTCTCACCACCCTGAACAACTTCGTGTCATCTGCAAATTTAGCCACTTCACTGCTTACTCCCAACTCCAAATAATTAATAAACGAGTTAAAAAGCACCGGACCGAGTACTCATCCCTGTTGTACCCCACTGCTTACCACCCTCCTCTGAGAAAATTTCCCATTTATACTCACTCTCTGTTTCCTATTAATTAGCCAGTTTTTGATCCACAAGAGGACTTGTCCTTTTATCTTGTGACTATTGAGCTTACACTATGAACTACTGAGCACATACTATGAACAAACAGAGCATAAATCTACACACAATACTCTCTACCTCTGGATGTTGTGGGCTCACCTGTATTTCAGCCTCTCTCTCTTGCCCAAGAGAGCAGGGAAACTTCCATTCATTCCCCAGTCCAGTGGAGTGGCTGAATTTCTGTTGCTCCCAGGGATGAAGGCTGCCTTGGGACAGTCCCTGTTTTCCTGCACTTTTTGGCCTTGGGGCAGCTGGGAACTGTAGGCCAGCAGATGAGGAAGCCCCATTCAAGCCAGTGAGTGATACCCCTGCAAGCCCCTCTCTGGAACTACAGCTCAATTAAACCTTATGGGGGAACATTTTAAACAAAGAACCACAGCCATCTTACAGACATGGTCAACTGCCATTTTGTGACACCTACCAACAGCCACTGAGGGGGAAGTTAGTCCCACCCAGGAGGCGAGCAGGAAAAGCGTCTTCATCAAGAGAGAAAGCCGTTTGCCAGTAATTCTGACACGGCACAGTGGCTGAAGGGGGAGTGGGCGGGGAAGAGGAGCAGACCCAGCATCCGGCCAATGGCACATGAGTACTCTTGAGTGGTGGCTGACAGGCCAATGGCTGAGGGAGGGCATGAAATGTTGCCACTCGAAAACAGAATTATTATATAGCGAGAGATACTGTAAACTTGTCCACTAAATTCTGGCTATGCAAGATCTCCTGGGGGTATGTGTAGAAACCATACTTTCAAACAGTGAGAGTCCTCAGAAGTTATCAAATTAAAGGGAGCACACACACATTTTGACTATTTAGAAGAGCAATAGATCAGATATAAGTTATTCGTTTCTTTCACATATTCTATACTGGCAGTGTTTAAGTAGCAGCTGGACAAACACTTGTCAGGGATGCTCAAGGCCAGGGGTGGCCAAACTGCAGCTCGGGAGCCACATGCAGCTCTTTCACACAGTCTAATTTAATGTTAATAAAAAGCAAACTTGCATATTTTTCAATAAAAATGTGTGTGTAATATTTGCTCATGTCTTGTGGCTCTCAAACATCGGACGTTTATTCTGTGTGGCTGTTACATTAAGCAAGTTTGGCCACCCCTGCTCTAGGCTGATCCTACATTGAGCAGGGGGTTGGACTAGATGGCCTGTATGGCCCCTTCCAACTCTGTGATTCTATGATTCTATGACAGTTGCAGTTTTTAGCAGAATTGAGTCATATGAATGCAGCCAAGCTGAGCTTCAGTCAGCCATTATGAACTGTTTGTACAAGTACATGAACACACAGAGGCATGCGATTTTAGAATATTTGGCAGTCTTGAAATCTAAGCACATCCATCACCTGGGTAACAAAAGCATGTGGTTCCTTGAAACAACCTAAGAATATCAGATCCCATAAACCATCTTAGAAATGAACCTCCAAAGGAATCGTGATGGAAAGCAGAGTTTCTACCAGAGTGAAGGCACTAAGTCCTGATTTTTTGAAAACTCATCTCATTCAGTCAAAAAGAAAATCATAAAAGCTCTGCCAACCACAGAAGGAATAACAGTATGAAAGTTTTGTTTTAGAAGACTCAGCATCTTATGTGCATTAAATAATACATACACAGAGTTTGCTAAGCCATCCCAGTTACATTTCAACAATTTGCATCCACAGTTGGATTTGTCTGTCTGTCTGTCTATCATCTACCTACCTATCTACCTACTTAATTACCTACCTACCCTAAAGTGCTTCTCAACTATTAGTTTTAAGCAGATTACTAAAGTATAGAAAAAGCTAGACCCCATTTGAATGGCTGTGAAAATCTATCACAGATGCATAAAATTTCTTAGCAAAAAGAGTGATAGGTCTGCTATTGTCTTCTAATTAAAAAGGCAATTATCCTTTTGATCTATATTTCGGAGCAAAGGAAGAATTAAAAGGTTTCTAGGCTCAAAAAAGTAATTACATTCAAAGGTCACATGTCAGTAATAACATGACAAGATGAAGAAGGAAGAGCAAGGAGGAGGATGTAGACTGTAGCAAACGCCGCTACCAAATTGCCATGAATGTTTGACTATCCATGACATGTATTAATTGTAATTGAGTGGTTCTGATCAGCAGCCATGTAAGCTTTACTTCAGCTTCTTATTTTCAGAAGCTAAGAACGACATACAGCTCTGATGGGAGGGGGTTTACAGTAGAAAATACTTTAAAATGACGATCACGGGGGTGGGGGGAGAGAACTGAGCAAACTAGAGTAGCACCACTTGCATATATACTGGATGTCACAAAAGGGTAAACTGAAAAGGGAAGTTTCATGCATGCAGTAACAATGTATTAAGGTCTGAAAATTCTTCCCATCAATCTTGGTTCACTCCAGGGCGAGAACCGGCCGCCTTTGAATGATGGACGAATGATGGACTCCGCAGACTACAAGATATCGCCCCAAAAGGACATCTCCACCCAAAATCTCATTTTGAAAAACTATTCCAATCTAAAATCTCCTGGCTAAAACTATATCAACTCAAGAGCCTCATTGACTGGGCAAAGGAGCAGGGATCATTTTCCAGGCCTAAAACAGTATTCGAACATATCCTAGAAAAAACACCTGACAAAACGAAAGGTGTCTTATCACTTATATACAAAGGGAAATATCTACCCAACAATGGACAAAGATATGGAACTCACAAGCAGAATTGAGAATATTCGCCATAAGGCTACAGTTTCTTAAACTCCAAACAAGATGGTTCCTCTCCCCGAAGAGATTACAGCATATGCAACCCACCTACAATCATCTCTGCTGGAAAGGATGCGGGGCGGTCAGTGATTTCTTCCACTGCTGGTGGGAATGTCCAAAAATACAGTCTTTTTGGAGGCAAGTGATAGAGGAAATCACCGCAATCACTTCTCAAAAACTCCCTCTGGACCCATCAGTAATCTTATTACAACTAGAAGATGGAAAAACCCAGAACATGAACATGTCAACTCTTACTTCAATTCTATTGGCCACCGCAAGATTGACCATGGCGGCTGTTTGGAAAGCCCCAGACGGTGACCCACTGGACATCAAAACATGGAGACAGAAGTGTT
>NW_015176124.1:68873-71159 GCF_001447785.1 Gekko japonicus | reverse complement strand
TATGGAAAATTCTAGGAAAGTGGAAGGAGTATATTCTCCAATAAAAATATTCCAAGGTCACTTCAAGACAGGATACAGATTTATGTGGCAAAGATCTTTTCAGTTCAGGTATATGTCACATATTGACTGACTTGTCTTATTTGTCACATTTGAAGAAAAGATGAGCACTCCCCAAATTTTCTTCAACCAAATTTCTCCTTGGGTCATGATGTTCCAAACAGTCTCCATTTTTATTTCTGAATTTTGTACAGGTAATAATGTATACACAGCTTGCTCAGACTTTATTTTTTCAGCATTAATAATGTGTACGATATATTCTTTTGGTGCAGTGCTTTAGCAATACACATCTGCAATTGTGTTAAGTACCATTAAAAAGTGATCTGCCTTGATGAGTAGTGATAAGGTTGAAGAGTCAATGTTTCCCTTTGCAGTTTCAATCTGCACGGTTTGCGGTCATCGCATATTCATAGAGCTACCTGGGGAGATCTGCTTCTGTGGCATGGTGGGAGAAACATGTATACGATGGCGGGTCAGAATTTTATGGGGGTTTTGATTCTCTTTGCTGATCATCTTATATGAAATAAAGAACGGGGAATAGTCTATTGGCTAAAGAGGACAATCTCTGTCCTTTGAAATGGGAAGGGATAGACTTTTTAAAATCAGACATGCATAGAGACGTTTAGGGGATTTTTGACAAATGCAGGATGAGATGAGAACACCTGGTGAGATGGAGGAAAGCCAATAAGATGACACCAAAAGGTAAAATGATATTTAACAGAACCTATTCAACCTGCTCCTTTTTATATACTCCTTGAGGGAGTAATATGTATATGTGTATGTGTTATCTATCTGTCTGTCTTTCTGTGCCCGTGCATGTGTGCACTTGCCTGGAAGTCATGGTTGACTTCTGGCAACCCCTAGTGGGGGTTGGATATTTTTTTCAGAGAGGTGGCTTGATTAGCCTGCCTCTGCATCCCATTTCTGGTCATCCTTGGAGGTCACCCTTCCAAGTACTTGCCAGAGTCAGCCCTCCTTAGCTTCTGAGATCTGATGAAATTGAGCTTGCCTGGGCTATCCAGGTCAGGGAAAAGTAAGTTTAAATCTAAGGAAAGAAGATGCATTTACCCAACTATGGGCTTTTCTGCATTCTCATTTTACTCCCTGTTAAGTTCCTATTTCTGCCCCCCCCCCATTTCACGTGTGTTTTGTTGTCAGTTCAGTACCAAACAGCTTTATTTCCAGCTTATCTTCCTCAAGAGTGAGATTTTTAAGAATTTCCTCCTTCCAGGTTGGACAGTAACAAGAGATTTCTCACTTGGAACTAAGGGTATGTCTTCAGATCACCTTCATGGGCCTTCTGATGGCAGTGGAGAGTATTGCTGTTTGTGCAGAAGACTGCTGGGATGAACTGGAGAAGGGAACTCTTTCTTGGAGCCCAGCAGTCTCAGACCAGGGCTAACTGAGTAAATTCCACATTCCCTGTAGTACAAACAGGTGCCTATTTTATTACAAGCAGGGGTCATTTCGTAGAAAAAGAGCTGCAGGAGCTCATCAGCATAACTCATTAGCATATGCCACACCCCCTGACATCACCGGAAGTGTGCACCAGCCCTTCTGACAGGCAGAAGCACCTGGGATCCATTCTTTTCCCCCTCTTTCTTCCCTTCGCCTCCAAGTCGGGTGAAGGAAAAGGGGAGGGGGAGGATCTCAGGCGCTTCTGCCTGACAGAGGTGCTGGCGTGCCCACAGCCAGCCTGGGTGAATTATAGAATCATAGACTCATAGAGTGGGAAGGGACCTCCAGGGTCATCTAGTCCAACCCCCTGCACAATACAGGAAATTCACCAATACCCCCACACCCCAGTGATCCCTGTTCCACGCCCAGAATATGATAAAAAAAAACCTCCAGAATAACTGGGGGCCAAAATGGCCTGGAGAAAAATGGCTTCCTGGCCCCAAAGTGGCGATCAGCATTTCCCTGGGCGTGTAAGAAAGGGCCACAAGAACTAAGCACTGATGCAACCCTTCCTGCTCTACCTCTCGTGATTTGCCTAAGTTCACACAATCAGCATTATGATCCTTTTAAAGTTGAAAGCATGATATAAATGCAAAGGACTATTTGTAAGATTATCTGTAAGACACAGGACCAGGACACATCTCACTTCTGGCAATCACTTGGAGAGACCCTATCACTCAGCTTCCATTGCCCCACACACACCCCACACTGGAATAAGAACATAATATCAGGCCATACCACATTGCAATAAAGCCCCTACAACTGTATACA
>NW_015176124.1:68398-68815 GCF_001447785.1 Gekko japonicus | reverse complement strand
AGACAGGCATAGACTCGTTTGAGAAACTGAGTATTACATTACAACACCTCTGGAACATTACAGATCAGTAGAGGCAGCACTGCACAGTGGTCAGAGTTGCAGATTGATGTGGGGAGACCCAGGTTTGTATTCTCACTCTGCTGGCTGAGTGACCCCAGGCCAAATCTCCCCTTCTCTACCTAATCTACCCCACAGGGTTGTTGTGAGGATGAAATGGAGACTCATGGGCAGGGTCCCCAGCTTCCCTGGCAGGAACACTATGTTAAGAAATCTCTCACAATTATGCAGCCATAGCAGGCAGGAAGGAAGGAGGCGAATACCTCCAGCGCCAGAGACTTGTAGACGAACATAGCAGGCAGGAGGGAAGGAGGCGAATACCTCCAGCACCAGAGACTTGTAGAGGAAGAGTCAAACTTT
>NW_015176124.1:68151-68319 GCF_001447785.1 Gekko japonicus | reverse complement strand
CAAGCTTCAGGGCTGCCTCATTAAAGGAGTGTGGAGACCAGACTTGCAAATGAGAAAAAGCAAGCTCAGGGTTCGTGGGTCACATTTTGGGCTGTGGAAAAGGAACTGGCTCCATTCCTGAAGTTCTCTCGAGTTCCTGTGCTTTTGGTTTTGCTTTTTGCCAATCCG
>NW_015176124.1:63541-66617 GCF_001447785.1 Gekko japonicus | reverse complement strand
CCTCTGGAACATTACAGCTCAGTAGAGGCAGCACTGAACAGTGGTCAGAGTTGCAGATTGATGTGGGGAGACCCAGGTTTGTATTCTCACTCTGCTGGCTGAGTGACCCCAGGCCAAATCTCCCCTTCTCTACCTAACCTACCCCACAGGGTTGTTGTGAGGATGAAATGGAGACTCATGGGCAGGGTCCCCAGCTTCCCTGGCAGGAACACTATGTTAAGAAATCTCTCACAATTATGCAGCCATAGCAGGCAGGACGGAAGGAGGTGAATACCTCCAGTGCCAGAGACTTGTAGAGGAAGAGCCAAACTTTGGGGACTCACCCGTGCACCAGAGGGCCAAGACAGCAGGAGCCAGAGGTGGGCAAGCAGAAGAGGCACTCAGCCAGCCGCACAAGCTGCGTGCAAAGAAACTCCCACTGCCCCAAGCTTTAGGGCTGCCTCATTAAAGGAGTGCGGAGGCCAGACTCGCAAATGAGAAAAAGCAAGCTCAGGGTTCGTGGGTCGCATTTTGTGCTGTGGAAGAGGAACCGGCTCCATTCCTGGAGTTCTCTTGAGTGCCTGTGCTTTTGGTTTTGCTTTTTGCTAATCCGCCTCCGAAGACTGCTCCAGGTGCTCCGGCCTGAGGGCTGCTGGGGGCGGGGCTCGAGTGCTCATTACTTGTGGAGCTGAGGCTCAATGTCTCCAGCTGCTCCGCAACCTTCCCTTCCTTTGGTTTGCTCGGGGAGCCCGAGCAAGCCAGCTACTGGAGGGAAGGAGAGACGGTTTAAACCACCGTCCCTTCCCTTGCTCAGGATCCCCATGGCTGCAGAGAGCCCGAGCAAGCCAGCTGCTGGTGGGATGTGCATTCGGTTCATCTTAACCGAATGCACCCCCAAAAATGCCACATTCAACATTCGGGCCCCTTTCAGGCTGCTGTGGGCCGATTCAGATTCTCTGATCTGAATCGGCTTCCCGCAGTTCGGCCCCATTATATCCTATGGGCCATTGAAGTAAATGGCGAAAACATAGGGTATATTCTGGGGGAGGTGGAATTTGCCCCTATGAGTCCAAGGTCACCACCCCGGGGCTACGATGCCCCGCCCCTTCCCCCCACGCGGGCATTGTAGCTGCTGTCGAGAGCAGCAGCTATAACTTTTTAAAGAGCCCCTCCCAAGAGCTGGGGGAGCCAGAATGACCTCTCGCGTGTGATAACTTTTTAAACAGCCAAAGCTCCCCCTGCTGCGAGAGGTGGAATTTGCCCGTAGGAGTCTAAGGCCACCACCACGCAAAACAGCAGCGGCGGCCAGAAGTTTTTAAAGAGCCCCTAAGGAGAGCTGGGAGAGCCAGAATGACCTCTCACGCGAGAGGTGTAATTTGCCCCTACGAGTCCAAGGCCGCCACCCCAGGGCTCAGGGAGGCAGGGTAACGTTTCGCCCTCCCCACCGGGTCGCAACTGATGGCTGGTGGGAGCAGGGGGCGGGGCTTATGTGCCCTCCCCATGGGCTCCTGACTGCACTCCGGCAGGAACCGAAACCTGATTACAAGGGTGAACCTTTTTCTAAACATTAAAAAAATGTTCACCATTTTAGGTACTCCAAAGAAGTCTTGCTGAATTATGCAGACCCTTGTGAGAACAGGGTTCTGTGTACATATGTCATGCTTTCACTTCAAAGAAGCCACATGTGTTGTGTGTGTGTGCGTGTGTGTGTGTGTGTGTGTGTGTGAGAGAGAGAGAGAGAGAGAGAGAGAAAGAGAGCCACATGTACCTCCATTTCTTGCAGTGATGTTCCCCTGAAACATTTTTCTTGTAGGAGTGGAAAGCTGATTTGAGTTTGCTTAATTAAAATAGATCTTACAACTGGTTGGAACTTTGGGTCTCTATGTCAAAAACAACTTACTTAGTAACAACTGAAATGTCTACTTCAAACCAGGCTTAACTTACAGTAAGTTTAAGTACTACTTCAGTAACAGAAGAATTTGATTGACTCCATCCAATTTTTGCTGGGTTTATTTCAGATTGGTCTATAAATAAGTGTTGCCAATATGATTATTCAAAGACCAGAGGTGATAGTGGTGTTCCAGAACACAATCAAAAAGTAAAAGAAAAGAAAAATCACAGTTACAAATATAGAAACCATGCAGTGGAAGGAAGGAACAGACTGAAGTTCAGGTAATATTTTCTTCTGTACCAAAGACTTATTATTCTAGTATTTTACTATTTATAAGCAGTCTTGGGGTCCAACAATGATAAGAAACTGTTACAATGAATGCAGAATGATGTTTACTACATAGCAGCCCTCCCAAGGTTTTTATATTTTAGGAATCTCTCATTCATGACTCATTATCAATAATATATTCAGAAATGTCAACAAATATACAGTAAAATTGGTGAATTACTCGTTGGGTCTTATGGGGGAAGGGTTTTGTTCAGTTCTTGGCACCATCCTATGAATATATTGACCCTGGGAGTATATATTAATATGGTTGGAATACATAACCAATGGAATTCATTAAAGGATAAGAAATAAGGATAAGATTTTAGTCTTGCTATAATCCCTTCATATCGTTCTCTCCTTCTTTACCATGCTTTCCAACCATTTATTTTAATCTTTCCTTTCTGCTGTATCATTATATCCACATTTTGTTAATGAAAGGCATAAAGTTGGAAAACAAAAGAACCCCTTTCTTATGTTTTCTGTGTTTTCTTTCAGACAAAACCTTGCTGCACTTTACTGTCTCAGCAATACGGGGCCAATCAAGTACCAAGCACCAAGAACAAGAAAGGGGATTGACACAAAACTTTATATTTAATTTTATTGATTTGTTAAACATTTGTTCCAATTTTTGTCAATGGTTTCATTTTGCCACTTTTCATTACTGCTATTGTGATCAATATATATATTGTATCCCATCTTTCCCACCAACTTCAGTGGCTCAAGGCAACTTACAAAGAACCACTCAGCTGCAAAGACAATAATTAAAACCATTTACCAATATCCAACGTCAATAGATAGTCATTATCTCTCCCTTATATATAAAGCCGTAGTGGGCTCCAACGTTCCAAATGCACACCTTTAGTGTTTGGCCGCAAGAAC
>NW_015176124.1:47924-63429 GCF_001447785.1 Gekko japonicus | reverse complement strand
ACACACTTCCGGTGGTGTCAGGGTGTGTGGCATATGCTAATGAGTCCCCCTAGCTCTTTTTCTACGAAATGACCCCTGATTAAAACCATTTACCAATATCCAAAGTCAATAGATAATCATTATTATCCATAAAGCACATCTCTGCAGCATCCCAGTGCTGAAAGCTCTGCACTGGCTGCCCTCCCCAAAACAATTCAAAGTGCTGGTTCTGCCTTTAAAGCCCTACATGGCTTGGAGACCAGGGTACTTGAAAGACTGCCCCTTCCCATTATTGTCCAGTCCATTAGGTAAGACCTGCCCCATAAGCCCTGCTTACTTGGGCCCCACCTTCAGATGTGAGGCAGGTGGCAACCCAAGAGAGGACTTTTTTTTTTTTTTTAGCAGAGGCACCTTGCTTGTGTAATGTCTTTCCCCTTGGGTCTCACCTGGCACCTAGATTGCTTTTTTAAAGGTGCAAGCCAAAATGTTTCTGTTCACCCAGGATTTTAATTAAGGTGTTGATTTTTTGAACAGTGTTTTAGGCTGGAAACTGTCTGTGGTCCATTTTTATGATCTATGATTTTAGCTGTGCTGGGACTTTCTAATACTGGATTTTAATATCTTTTAATGTTTTCGTTTTATTATTTTTATTTTATAAACTGCCTCAGGCAGGTTTATTGGCATATAACATATTTGGTGCCAGTTTGGTGTAGCGGTTAAGTGCATGGACTCTAATATGAGAGAAATGGGTTTGATTCCCCACTCCTCCACTTGCACCTGCTGGATGACCTTGGGCAAGCCATAGTTCTGGCATAGCTGTTTTTGAAAAAGAGCAGTTTCTGTCAAGAGCTCTCTCAGCCCCACCTACCTCACAGGGTGTCTGTTGTGGGAAGGGGGAGGGAAAGGAGTTTGTCAACCGCTCTGAGACTCCTTTGGGTAATGAAGGGCAGGGTATAAATCCAATCTCTTCTCTCTCTTCTTCTAAAGAAATAAATAATACCGCCACATAATTAGTCACCAGTCAAAGGCCTATCAAAAGAAAACAGCCTTGAATCTTGTACAAAAAGAAACTAATGTAGGGACATTGTGTCCCTCCTTAAAAATGACATTGCAGACAGCCCAGGCCACCACTGAATAGGAAAGCACTTAGGTAGTAGCTGCATTTCCTGCATTGTGCAGGGGGTTGGACTTTATGATTCTATGATAGGATGGTTCTGATAGGTGGCTCTCCCAGGAAGAGGCTCTGAGAAGATCTGAGATGATGCAGCAGTTCATAATGATTTGGACTGTAGATACGTTGCACTTCACACGCACACACACTAACGGTGTGCATTTTTAACTGGTATTTTTCAGTTGGGATCTATTGGACCCCCCACAATTTAGGATTTCCCAAAAAAATAATGTATTTGGATCCAGATTTTTTCAGTGATCCCAGATTTTTTCAGGTCCAATAGACCTGAGAAGGGGGGGGGTGAGTTAAAAAAAGGAATGGCAATGCTGCAAAAAAAACCCCAACAACCAGCTGACAGATGGAGCACAGCTGTTTTTCATGCTTTCTACTGCAGTCCATTTAAACAGGGGCATTTAAAGGGACTGTAGAAGACAGCCCAGCAAACAGCTGATTCATCTCCCTGTGGGTTCAGCTGATCTGAAGGCTGGCTTCTCCTGCAGCCTTGTTTATACAGCTAGCTCAAAGCTGACCTGGCCAGGAGTGGCTGGTTTCCCAAGCAGCTTCGTTTAAACGAGGCTGCATGAGAAGCCAGCCAGCCCAGAGCTGACCGGCTGCGAGCACTCTGGTCCCACAGGCTCAGCTGATCTCATTTAAATGAGGCTGTTGTATTGCAAGGCACTTATAGCACTCTTATGGACATAGTTCATAAGTGATAAAAACTGGACTGTGCAAATAGTGTGCAAAAGGAACTGAACTGTGTGGTGACCCAAAAATGATGCCAACTACAAACACACACTCAGAAGAAGGAAGCCTTCCTTTGAGATGATGTGCCAATGGTTCTTAAGGTTATCTGCCCTCTTACCTGCTGTAAGATGGACCAGCTCCCTAGCCACATGAAGCACTGAAAACCAAGACAGAAGACCAGAGACATGGAATCCAAACACCATGTGGAGCTTCTTCCTTGCACACGCAGGCAGCATTCCCCTTCCCCCACATAGCCTCACCTAGCTGAAGCTACAGCCATGAGATAATCAAGGAATATCAATGACAATGACTCTGGCCGCATGAGTCATCATCCCTCCAGGTGCCATTGCCCTGCCCAGTATGACTAGCTCTCAACATTGTCCACTCCCTTAATTCCCCCCCGTACCCAGCTCCAGTAGCATATTTTGGGATGGACTAATAGGAGGTGTGCCAGGGGATGTGACCAGCTTAACCCACCCCCAAGCACCTCATTAAAAAGGCGTACCCAGTCATGTGCTCTCTCTCTACTGACCTCTACACCCACCCTACCTCCATGACTCTTGGTTAGTGCAGCCAGAGTCTCCACATGTTTCTACTGGTTCAGGACACGACCCTAATACCCCATAGGCTCCCTCATTTTTTCCAAGGATCACTTCATCCCTCCGAGGACAGGTAGAGAATTATTCCTCAATGTAACATCCTGCTAATGCGATTGTGGCTATCCCCTTCTATCTAATTTTCCTAGATCTGTGTAATTGTGAATGTGTTTGAATTACTGCATGCTTGTGAGATATCTTCAGTAAACGAAACCATTTTATACTGAAGCCAGCCTTTGAGTCTATTTCTGGTAATTTGCGAAGAAGCGGGGCCCCTGTATACATAGGTGCTTGCTCCCGTATTTGCCCATTGCCTTGTATAAAATCATAATTCCCCAAAGATCATTAACAATTTGTGGCAATTTGGCTAACAAGGCTGCAAGAGAAGCCAGCCCAAAGCTGACCTAGTCAGGAGCACCCTGCTTCCCACCCGCTCAGTTGGCTGCTGCAGTCCCTTTAAACTTCAAAGGGACTGCAGAAAGCTTGAAAAACTGCTGAGAGGCAAGAACAGTGTGCTCCCACCTCACCACTGTATTTTGGATCTACCTCAAAAATATCTGATTTTTTTTTTCGGGATTCTTTTTCTGGTTTTCCTGAAAGATTCCAGATATCATTGGGATATTTTCAGCTTGGGTATTATCTGAATGCCTGCTGGGTGAGCTTGGGCCAGTCACAGTTCCTTCAGAACTCTCTCAGCTCCACCTACCTAAGAAGTTGCCTGCTGTAGGGAGGGGAAGGGAATGCGAGTGTAAGCCACTTTGAGACTCCTTAATGTAGAGAAAAGCAGGGTATAAATACTTTCTCCTCCTCCTCCTCTTCTTCTTCTGGCAGATCCAGAACCAAGCTCTGTTCAATGCAAAATTCATCATTTCTATCAGCAAGAGAGATACACAAAGATATAAAGCTGCTTGAGTGAATGACAGAAAGTAACATAGCCTGTGTCAAAGGATAATATTCCTTTTCATGCTTAAAAAAGTAGTGCACCTTGAGACTTATTTCTCATCTAATGCCGATTTGACGATATAGCACATTTGATACGTGCTCCTTTTGTTCGTCTCATTTTCCTGGAGCATAGAGCAAATGCAGGCTGGAGCGAATATGTAAGGGAGGCAAAGCAGCCCTTGGAATTCTAATTGTGTCTTTCCCCTGTGTAAGGTGGGCAGACGAGTCTTTGCATCATTGTCAGGGATTTTTGAAAAAGGAAAACTTGCTGCAAGAAGAACCTGTGTACACAACATTCTCCAAAGCCAGGATGATGTAACCTTGTGGTTAAAATTAAGAAGTCTTCCCACTTAATACTGAGATTATGGAAGAGTGTGCCCAAGACATATTGTTCATCTTTCAAGGGTGGTATAAGCTGCTGAAGCAGCGTGAAAGAATTTCAGTCAGCACACTGTCTTGGTTGCAGTGCAAGACAGACTGAGAAAGTAGGACAGTCATTCATTAAGAGATCTCTTTGACGGCTTCCACCTGTGTATTCTTGTAAAGAAAAATAGCCACACCCAGGAGAGTTCATCAGAATGGTCATGAATTGCAAAGAGCCCTTGCTGAGCTGGAACACTGAAAGGCTGAAATCAGATAAGAAACAAAGAAGGAAACTATGAATCCCTTCCTAACAGCAGCATAACATAGCTGGAAAGGGACAGATTAGAAAAGCAATTGCAAAGGGTATGTTTCTTGAAATGGCTCATATAATAAACATGAATCTTATTTAGAGGTGAGTAGCTAATCCCTTAAAACCCTTGCCTTAGTTTCACCTCTCCCTTGAGTGAATTTGAACTTGTGCTTTCTTATTTTTTTGCCATTTTCTGTTTTGTTACCACAGGGTTTTTTTCTTGTCAAATATATACAATATATAATTTAGCAAGATATGTGATAAATCAGCAATAAGGATCCTGCAGATCTGTTCTGCTAACAAAGGTGTATTTCCCTGGTGCACAGTATATTTCGCAAGGTTTCTTGTGCTGGGGAAGGTGCAGCCTTTAGTGGAATGGATTCACAATATCCAGCTCATAAGAACATAAGAAGAGCTCTAATATAATCCCCTTTTAAAGCTGCTTATTCCTGTGGCCATTACTACATCCTCTGGGAATGAATTCCCCATTTTAATCACTCTGTGCATGTGTGTGTGTGTATACACACACATGCCTATATACATATATATATACATATGCTAGGGGTGTGCATTCAGGTCTACCTGGGCTGAAAACATATTTGAAAAATACCTTATTTCACCTTCCCAAATGTATCTGTGTTTTCTTGGGGGGGGGGACAAAAAAAATCCAGGGAAAATCCAGGATATATTTGGGAATTACCGGTTGATCAGAAAACAGCTGACAGGCGGCAGCATATCGTAAATCCAGAGAAAATCCAGGATATATTTGGGAATTACTGGTTGATCTGAAAACAGCTGACAGGCGGGAGCATATCACTCATGCCTCTCAGCTGTTTCTCAGGCTTCTACTACAGTCCCTTTAAACTTTAAAGGGACTGCAGAAGACATCCTGAGGATCGGCTGTGCTGTGGGTAGCAGACTGTTCCTGCAAACTCATCTTGGGGCTGGCTTCTCATACAACCTGGTTTAAACTGACTTTAGGAGAAGCCAGCCCCAGAAGATGCTGTGCTGCAGAGAACAATCTGCTAGCCACGGCATAGCAGATCTTGGGGCCAGCTTTTCCTGCCATGTCGTTTAAGCCACACAGTAGGAGAAGCCTCCCAGTCAGGTCTGTGTGCAGCAAGGAGAGACTTCTTTGCCACACACAGATCCTAGTGCTAGCTTCTCTTGCAGCACAGTTTTAACCTTCATAGTGTACAGGTTAAGAGTAGTGGTCTCTAATCTGCCATTCTTAACCACTACACCATGCTGGGAGAGAAGGCAGCACGGTATAGCCTGATCTTGTCAGATCTCGGGAGCTAAGCAGGGCCAGTACTTGGAAAGGAGACCACCAAGGAAGACTCTGCAGAGGATGGCAATGGCAAACTGCCTCTGCTTCTCACTTGCCTTGAAAGCACTTTGCTGGTGTCAGCATAAGTCGGTTCTGACTTGACAGCACTTTACACACAGACAGGGATGATCAGATCCCCCCAGCTGTGTCCTGTTTACGATTCAGCCTCTCTCTCCTCCTGGGGATTTGACCCAACAATTTTCAATCAAAGCTCTCAGATTTCAAGAAGGAAACCACTCAGTTAAAGAGGGAATGGTATTTTCATTTCCTGCCCTTGTCTGTATTTTTATGCCTCGTTATTCCAGCTTGGGGGGCAATGGTATGTTCATTTCCTGCCCTTGTCTGTATTTTTACTTATTTCCCCCAGTATGTATCTAGACCATGAATACTATGTATATCTATGTATGACCACGAATACTATGTATATCTATGATCCTATATCTATGTATGCCTATGATCCTATAATTTAGGGAGCATGGAATGAAAGCTCTCCTAAACTCCCCCAATGTTCAAGAACAGATGCAAGGTCATCCTAGAAGAGCCAGTGGTCTAGGGGGGTTGCTGCAGTTCCTAAATCTTGGGATTGTAAAGTGTACACACAGAAGGGTGCAATCGTGGCACTTTAATTGTTTCCCCCCAGTGTCTGCAGTATCCATGACGACCATGTTTCTTTAATTGCAGTCTGCCGGTTCATCAGAAGTCCTATGGCTCAGAATTAATCTCATGAACAGGTGATGCCACAGTAGGTGGTGACACTGACTTTGATAGTGAAATGCATTCCAATAGGATTTCACAATCATCCCCAGTAAAAAGGGCAGGTGATTAACTGTGCTGTCATAAACAGAGCCCCACACCCTTTTAATCCCAATGACTTCAAGGGATTTAGAAGGGGATAATCTTAGAAAATATAATGAAAAAATAAATAAATAGAAGAGTACACTGCAAGCAACCAAAAAATTTCCATCAGGTGACCCCCCCCTTAAAAAAAACCCCCACAATGCCAGTTCTCTTAAATATGGATATAATATTATAGATTGACATAAGTACCAACTTGCATTTCCTTGTAAGTCTCTATCACTTTTATTATAGTCCCTAATATTATGGATTTGCAACATTGACTTCACCTGTATGTCAAGGACTCAGGGTATCCCTGAAATGCAAGCTCCAAGAGCTACTAGAACAGGGTAGTAGAGGGGGAGATCTTCCAAACTGGAAATTTTGTTCCTCTTGGGCTCTCTACCCCTGTGGTTAATTTTGACTGTTGGCAGTAAACAATTCCAATTGGAGGGCAATTAAGAGGCAATCATTCTAAATAAGCTTCCTGGGTAAAGGGGGAAAAGCTAGATTGCCAGGAATATTCTTAAAAACCAGATCTGGAGAGAATGCAAATCAGATGCATGAATAAATTCTCTATAACCAAACATAATGTTCTGTTTTACCTGCATGTGATTTCATAAGTACGTATCATTAAATTTGAAAGTAACCTATTAGAGGTTTTTTATTGCCATCCTCTGATAAGCTACCATATCTAATATCAGCCCTAAACAGTTTTCCAATGTTTTGTTTTAATATGACAATTGCATTTCTTTTTCCCTAGATCTTTTCCATGATATTTTCTTTTATTAAAGTTAAAAAAAACCCCAAAGAGATTTTGTAAAACAGACACTGAACTGGTTTAGATATGGTAATAGTCTATTTTAATACTTTTCATCTTATGTGTAGTCAGAAATACTAAAAGTCAAGCACTTCTAAAGCAGGCTTTTTTCCACTTCCCCAAAGATTCTTTAAAACTGTTTTGTGGATTCCTGGGCAGAGAAATGCCAAGTCTGTTTCAGAGCATAGCCTGAGGCAACAAATGCTCTGAGTCCTCAAACATTACCCTTCAAATTCTTCAGAACTATTCAAATGCTTTGTTTAGCAATGGAATGGATTCTCACACCATGGTTCAAACAGCTGTGCATCCAGAGTTATTAACAGTACACCAGGCCTTTTAAAAATAATGTATTACTGAATAGGTAACAGGCATGGTGCAGATCATATTGTGGTGTTAATTCTGCCAGAATTGACTATTGGCATGGTGCAGATCATATTGTGGTGTTAACTAAATATGGGCCTTCTGCCAGAATTGACTATTAAGGATTGGATCTTCAACTTGAGTTTTGTTGATATTTGAAGGAAATATCACATGGGCCGGAAAATGCGGGGGTGGGAGCGTGGCTGTTTGCCCCGGAGCAAAATAATGTGTGGCCGCCCAATCACATGTCCCGTCGAGGTCCCGTGGTTAGGGGGTGAGGTGCCGATCACACAGCTATCCTGCAGCACGGCAAAGAAGCTGCACGGCATGATCACAGCAGCAATCACTAGATGCCACTTCCATGGCAAATGGGTGTGTTTTTTACCGAAGTTTGTATGCATGCGCCGTTGGGCGCTTTTGCGCATCCTGCGGAGACTTGGGGGAGGGGAACCCTTGTTTGCGAAGGAACATTGGCGGGCGCCGGGTGCCACGGGGTTCCCCCGGAAAAGTGATCAGATGCCCGCCCTTGTGTGTGGAAACCAGTACCTCGTAAGTACTAGTTTTTTAGTCCGCATCTTCGGTGGGATGCCATGGGATAGCCACGGGAGCACTACGCTTCCCAGATGTTGCAGTGTGATCATGCCTGGAAAATCTGCCTATCACCCATATCTTTAGCGTGGCAAATGCTCCGTGTGACCGGGGCCTAAGATGTGTTTTACAGATACTGAAGCCTGATTTTGTTTGGTTTGGTTCCACACTAATGTTGCCAGGTTTGCCATGCATATTTTTGGAGGATAAAAGTGATAAAGGCAAGATTCATAAGGCTCAAGATTAAATTGATAACATTGACAACTGCACATCGCTTAATTTGTTTAACTTTTCTTTCTTTCACTTACATCCCACCTTTCTCCTCAACAAGAACTCCAAGTCAGTTTATATCATTGTCTACTCCTCCATTTTATCCACAAAACAACCCTGTGAGGTAGTTTAGGCTGAACAAGAGTGACTGGCCCAAAATCACCCAGCAAGTTTCCATGTCAGAGTGGGGATTTGGAGCTGGAGACTCTGAGATCCTCATCTGGCACATTAACCACTACTACACCACAGTGGCTCTAGTACTATTTAGTGCTACTTCCACATAGGTTACCGAGCTCCCTTGCGATATATCCAAGGACAAGGACTGCACAACTCCAAGAATCAACCCTATCTGATTACTCTCTGGTTTGACTGAACCAGAGACAACAACAAGGTGAGACATGGAACCTGGTTCAAGACAAACCACTCTTTTAGTCAACCGGGACACAGAGGCAATTGCAGGTGACTGGCTCTTTCCTGTGCTGACTGCAGCATTCATACTCATTATGGGCTCCAAAGCAAAGCTATTACTATTCATAGAATCATAGAATGTTAGAGTTGGAAGGGACATTGCAGGCCATCTAATCCAACCCCCCGCACTCTGCAGGAGCATAGCCGAAAGATAGCCCTACAACATTCCCGAAAGATGATCGTCCAGCCTCCGCTTAAAAACGTCCAGCAAAGGAGCATCCACCACCTCCCAAGGCAGTCTGTTCCACTGCTCAACCACTCTTACAGTTAGGAAGTATCTCCTGATATTTAGCTGGTAACAACTCCCTTGTAATTTCCACCCATTACATCTAGTCTTGCAATCCGGAGCAAGAGAGAATAGATCTGCTCCATCTTCTACATGACAGCTCTTCAAATATTTGAAGACTGCAATCATGTCCCCTCTAAGTTTTCTCTTTCACAGGCTATACATATTGAAAGGGAACATTTCATTTCGTTGGGAGGCTTTAATCATCCCCAAAGCAGCCATCCTGTAAGTGTTGCTATCTTATGCTGCATCAATTGGACAACTTGTGAAAGGGCACAGCATTCACAACTCATGCAACTGAGGCATAACTCTACAGTAGAGAAAATGCTTTGGATGAAAGTTCCAGGATCCATCCTGGAATCTCCAGTTAAAGGAACTTGGAGCAACAGCACTGGGAGAATGAACATCATCTAAGACCCTGGAGAGCTTGGCTGATTTCGCACTAGAGCTGCCTCGAGGTTGCGCCACCGTTTGCCCCGACACTATTGGTCAATTTCACACCCGAAGCTGCGGGGCTGCATTTTGACTCGCGGCTTCGCCTGATTGCCCCCGCAGTTTCGTGATCCTGTTTTTTGAGGATCACGAAACTGCGGAAGAAATCGGGTGAAGCAGTGGGTCAAATGTAGCCCCGCGGCTTCCGGTGTGAGATTGACCAATAGTGTCGGGGCAAACGGTGGCACAACATCGAGGCAGTTCTAATGTGAAATCAGCCCTTGTGTCTGTTACAGAAGATGCTATCCATCTCAATGAACTAATATGCATAGAAGCACTTTATATCCTGAAAATGAAGTTGTATTTTTTTAAAAACCCACTGTTTCTGGAATCCAACAACTGTGCATTTGTCTATTTAATGGGCTTGGCTTAGAGTGGCATGCATGGTGGAAGCCCAACCCATGACAAAAGGAATTAGGGTTGCCAACTCCATATGGTGGCTGGAGATCTCCCAGAATCACAACTGATTCCCAGGCTAGAGGGATCTGTTCCCCTGGAGGAAATGGCTGTTTTGGAAGGTAGACACTATAGAACCATACCCCTCTGTGGTACCCTACCCTCACCTCCCTAAATGTCACCCTCCTCAGATTCTATCCCCAAAATCTTCAGGAATTCCCCAACTTGGATCTGGCAGTCCTAAAAGGAATGACAATGTTTCATAATGATTGCAGGCTGCGACTGTTGGGAAGTGGCTCTTCCCTTGCTCCCATCAGGGTTTGGAGGAGGTATGGGGTAGGTATGGGTCTTTGGGTGAAGGAAAGGCATTTTAGATTGGAAGACACAAATTAAGCAAAGAGGCACTGCTACAAATTGACCTTGAGGTGCCTTCTCTCCTGGGATGTCATGTAAGGTCATGGTTTTGCTTCCCTGTAGGAGAGCCTCTTTGCCTCCACCTGTGCCCTACTTGTATGTTTGTAAATAAATAAAGCATATACAACAAAATGCCATAAGCATCCTATGCTCTCTTTCAAAGGGAACCAACCCAAGTAAGGGGTGCCCTGATCCTTTTCACTAATTGGATAATTTATTTGTTTCTTTGATTATTTACCTTATTTTTAGCCCATCTTTCTCACTGAGACTCAAGGCAGATTACAGAATACAGAAAGCGGGGGGAAATGTAATGATACAGTATAGGACATTGAATGAACTATGCAATAGGACTGGGGGTACCAAACTGAATGACAATGTAAGCGACAGTGTGAACATACGGTATACAAAATACAAGGAGCAATGCAACAGAACTGAATGCCAGTCCCAACACACTAGGACTAGGAATACAGAATACAATGACAATGTGAACAGCAAACTGCCTAAACTGGCATAGTGCAAATATGCAGATTACGAAGGTACAAGGTAATGCAGAATCCACTCCACACTCATGTATGAAGGTGCCCTTCTGGACTGTTCTGTGCCACTGCAAATCAATTCCATTACAAGAATGCCCTTGTGGACACTTCTGTTTGGCACTTTTTGCCAAATGATAGTATTGTGGGAGCTTTTCTGACCTCCACAAACAGGCCATTCCAGAAGGTGGGAGCCATCACAGAGAGTGTATATGAGCAGGTGGTGGCCAATCTTATTAATGTACTGTTCAGATGTACAGATGAATGTACTATTCAGATGATAGCAGGTGGGAAATATGTGGGTTTTCTTGGTGGATATACATGCTCATGGTACTGAAACAAAATCCCAATACTTTTTTGGAGTGCAGCTATGGAAATGGGTAAACATTCCTTCTGAGAACCTTTGTCAGGTTTCATGTTCCTCACAAGACAGCTGGTGCTTAAAATTAATTACAAGCGGTTACCTAGGTAACATTAAATCATGCTTGAAAGTTTTGACATTGTTTATCCCTAAAAGTTTCCACATCAATATAAATCATTTCAGTGTGTTTGTGTGTGGGGGGAAGTGGGGAGAGGCGTGAGTTTCAGTGGAAAAAGCGAGGCAAAATGACCCCCTTGAAATAACCAGCTCCCTTTGCTGTCTCCAGCCTCCAAGTGCACTTCTCCTTCTGTTGCATGCTGTTTTAAAAAACATTTGAACTTTAGACATCTACCTTAAAAAGGGTATTCATCAGACCCATGCTGTTCAAATCATAGATCATTTGGCCACTGCTAAGTTGATATTGATTTCATATGTTCCATTAAAAGCACAGGGCAACATAACTTGCTAGACAGGAGAGATGAACTGCGCAGATGTTATTTGTAAGCACACGAGTGTGACACAGCTAATCACAACTGATCGGCTTCTAGCCACATCACACAATTTACGCATCAAGCTGTGCCAGGCATGTCTCGAGCTGCAGTCATTTATTTAGACTTGTAAAAGATACAGCTTTCTAGAACAACTGAATCTTTTAGCTGGTGATTTTTGACAGGGTCTGATTGACTCCTGTCTGACTTTGACACTCAATATAGTACTGCTGTTGTGATGGGGTTATCAAGTGTCTTTTCCTGAAAGGTCAAAACACAGGTACCTCTTTCTTGACTGATTCCAAAGTGGGTATATGCATGAAAAGAAGTTGTGTTAATTGGTTAATCACGTGACTTTGTCTTAGCTGCTCCATTGAGAGGCCCTTGCTCAGATATTTAGCTAAGGTGGTTATATTATATTGCTTTCTACATGAAAATTCTGTGCATGATGCATTCAATAAGAGCCCTATGGCCCCTGCAGTACCGGCTCACGGGGCTGCCCAGCTTGGCTTGTTCCTGGGCCACTTTTACTTCCCAGTAGATATACTCAGACACCCACTGGTTTGTCTCATGTCCTGTTTAGTAGTCACAAACAGAGAGCCTATTTTTCAGTGATCAGTTTGAGGGTTCCTGGAACCATTTATGTCTGTTTGGCTGGCCGCTTCACTGTATTTCTTCTTAACAGTGAAGTACAGTGCAATTGGCTTTTCCTCCAGTCATGGCCATCATTTTCTCTGCCAAGGGTTTTTGAAGAATTTTAAAAAAGAATTGCTAATTGCTATAATAAAAGTAAGCACTGCCAGTTTAATGACAATGTCACAATCTCTGCATTCCTAGCTCTGTTGTCACCTTTAGTACACCCCTTCCTTGCAGTGGCACACATCTCCTCTTATACCTCTGCAAGGAAAATGGCTAGAGACTTACTTTTTATATGACAGCTGGGAATTCAGAGAAAGAAGAAGAGGAGATTAGATTTATACCCCACCCTTTACTACCCAAAGCCTATTTAGGCTTGGCTCCTGCCCCATGCCTTACCAGTCCGTTGGCGAGCTCGGTAGGATCGGAGCTTGTGGGCTGTGCTGCTGGGTGCGTGGGCCTTAAGCTGTCAGCAGAAGCAGCAATAGCTTAGCCTTAGTCCCCGTTGGTGCACTTTTGTCTGTGCCGCTTTTCGGCAGCTGGGAACGGTTGTGCGCTCCTGGTCGTAGGAGGCTTTTGGCTGTCCTGGACAGCATCGGCGGCGGCGGGGCTAGCGGCGGTGTCTTCAATAGGCTGAGTATGGCGGCGCTGTGCTGAGTGTCCCGAGGGTGGCGGCTTCCAGAGAATGGCGACAGCGGCGCTTTTCGGACGGCGGCGACTGGAGCGGCAGGAGCTGGGTCGGCAGTGGTTTGTGCAGCCCGATTTTGTGTGGGGGAAAAACCTTAGGCGCAGGGCAGGCTTGCTCGTTTCTGGGGCCCTCTCCCTTCCCGGACAGGCGGCTGGGTTAACGGCGCAGTGGGGTGGCAGCAGCCTTGCCTCCCCCCCCCCTTTTTGGTAAATTCTTAGTTGTCCTTTGACACGCACTGATATTTTATCAGCAGCTTGGCAAGGGAGCCTTGCGTGGTGTCCCCCTCTCCTGTAAGCAGTGTGGTAAGACTGCTTCGTTCACATTTCTTCCTTGGTTCTATCTGGCTTCACAATCACCATTTAGGGACGCAGAGCGTTAGGGAGGGGCGACGCTTGTTTTGGGCGGGGAGGATTTGGTGGCCGTTATCATTATTTGAAACGGGCGGCCATTTTAGAAATTCTTTGCCCTGTTAGTTTCCCTGTAGGTGGCCATTTTAGGCCTTCTTTGCCAGCAGCCATTTTAGGCCTTCTTTCCGGGTGGCCATTTTAGATCGCTTTGGGGCAGCCATTTTAGACATCACTCTCTCTTTATTGTCAGTCTGACATTAAGCATGGCTCCAACGAAGGGTGCAGGGGTATCTAAGGGAAAACAGCCCACCCCCAAATGAGTTGGAGCTGTCCCGGCACAGGGCAAGCAGCCTCCTAAAAAGCGGTCCATGCCAGTTCCTGCACCCATTCCAGTTGGTGACTTAGGGCCTTCAAGAACTACTCATGCCATATTTCCTTCACCTGGTTTTCATGTGCCCTCTACCTCATCACGTGCTGTGAATTTAACAGCGGTAACTGAAGCACCCACAGGTGTGATTACACCGGCTCTCCTGGACGCGGTCTGGGATACCCCTGTCAGCAGGGCAATATTAGACAGACTGGCCGGTATTGAACAGCATTTAAGTGGGATTTCATCTTTATCACAAATAGAGTCGCCTTCTTCTGAGATCTTTCAAACACAGGTTTTGAATCGCCTCTCGGTCATTGAAGAGCGCTGTTTCGGTGCTGGCAGCAGGACTGGAGTTGCAGTGGCTGCCGAAGTGGGTTCTGTCGCGACACGTGAGGGTCCAGCTGAACAGAGTGGTGAGGATTGGCAACTGGTGCCTCTCGGTGGCACATCACAGACACTAGGTAGGCTTGCTGTTGCACAAACACAAACACCTGACAGTTCTTGGCCTTGGGGCCCTGTAGGGCCTGTGGTATCTAATGGGTCATCTGTTACAGGGGCGTTGCCCATAGACACCAGCATGCCTATTTCGTCAGGGTCAGTGGGAGTGGCAAATAATCAGCTTTCTGGGGGCGTGGTACCTCCGGCTAGCACCTTAGAGGACCACCGGAGCGGTGCTGTTTCACAGACTTCAGTGTTAGTGCCCTCTTCCCCTGCATTGGGAGGGGTCTCACCCACGCCTGGCCCGGTACAGCAGCTACAGGGTGGGGTCTGGGTTGGATGCGCTCCTCCTGATCCAGCGAACCATTCTTACGAGATGGTGCCTGCTAAGGAGTTGCCATCAGGTGAACTGGCAATGCCTTTGGGCAAGCATCTCACAACGGCTACCAGAGAGAAGATTTTACAGGGAGATTATGTAGATGTATTCTCCTTGTTATATAGGGAGCTGGATAAAAAAGATAGGGAGGAATTGGATGAACAGGACAAGGAGCGCTTGAAGCGCCGCAGCGTAGACAAGATATACGCTAACTGGTACCCCGGTTTCTTGATTTATGTTGGGGTGATAGTTAGGGCTAGGCCAGAAAGGGCTTCATCGTTGCTCCAATATATGGATATAATCCATAAAGGTTATTTGGACTTTTCTGGTCTGCCTGGATGGAATATGATAGGGCCTTCCGGATGAAGGCAGCCATGTACCCAGCACTTCGCTGGGACCTAATCCATCCACATATTTGGATGCAAACGATGTCCCCTGCCAGGCCTGTGCTGGGGGAGCGTTCAGATAGTGGGCATATTGTCAAAAGGACCACCGCGGCCTATGCTGGGGCTCTACGTTCCTAAGGTGGTCAGACTAGTCAAAGGCGCCCCCTTTGTCACGAGTTTTCCTCACATGGGAATTGTAACAGGAAGCCTTGTCCCTTTCTGCACGAGTGCCCCCTCTGTGCTGGCTCCCATGCTTTTACATTTTGCCCCAAAGCAAAAACCAGGCCTGGAGGCAAGGATGGCAGAGGTGGTGGCTGTCAGGGAGGGGGGGGCGGTCGCGCCTTACCTGATAAAGGGACCTAGTCCGATTAAGGTTCCTGTGTTAGAGCGCTGGTTGCGCACGTACCCAAAGTTTGCCGATAGGCAGTATTTGTTAGAAGGGTTTAAGTTCGGTTTTCATATCCCCTATGTGGGTGAGAGGTGTTCATTTGTGGCTCCTAACTTGCCCTCAGTTCATGG
>NW_015176124.1:24886-43811 GCF_001447785.1 Gekko japonicus | reverse complement strand
TCTGCAGGGCCTGTAAGGCAGAGATGTTCCACCAGGGTTTTAGTTGAGGACAGCAACAGTTAAGACTGGCACCCTTTTCTCTTTCCTATGGTCCCCACGTCCCCTCCTTGCCTTCTGCATGGACAGCACTGCAGCCAGCAAAAAGAGGTGGATATTGCCATCTGGTTTGACTGTTATTAGTAAAGGTAAAGGTTCCCTTGCGACTCTAGGGTTGCAGCGCTCATCTCCATTTCAAAGCCGAAGAGCCAGTGCTGTCCGAAGACGTTTCCGTGGTCATGTGGCCGACATGACTAAACACCAAGGCGCATGGAACGCTGTTACCTTCCCACCGAAGTGGTACCTTTTTATCTACTTGCAATTTATCTACTTGCAATTTCTTGCTTTCGAACTGCTAGGTTGGCAGGAGCTAGAACTAGGAGCTGGAACATCATTCCATCATCCGGCACCCGGGTCTTGAACTGCTGAACTACTGACCTTCAACAGCCTGCAGTTCAGCGTCTGAACCACTTGAGCCACCGCAGCTCCTCTGTTATTTGTACTTTGTGACAATTTTATATTTATTAGTACTATGTGACAATTGTGACTGTATTTTATCTGTTTTAAAGCTGTTACTCACCCAGAGCTTGTTTGAGGGGTTGGGTGATCCATAAATCGAATAAATAATCATAATAATGTTAATGGCTGCTGATCTGTTTGTATCAGCAGTGTTTTGGCAGATGCTCAGGTCTGAAAGAAGAAAAAAACAACCCCTGATGCAGACCTGTTTGACAGGCATTGAAGTCATTCATTGCATGCCCAACAGCTGGGTGATTGCCTCCCATCTGATCACTGTCTCCAAACACTGACTTTCAAGCATGGTCAATGCACAGCATCCATATGTCCCAGTCCTCCCCAGTCAATTCAAATTGCACCACACCTTTTCTGCCTGTATACAGAAAACCAACTCCATCAACTTCCTGCTATCTCAAATATAATAAGAAAAAGTAAGAGAACAAGAATAGCTTTATCTGCATTTTAAGCCACTGCCTTCAGGTGCCTTACGCAATTTATGGATTGCCTTAACTTTAGAAACACCCATGACAGTTACAGAATTTCATTACTCTTACAAAGTTAAGTAACCAGACAGTTTAAAATGTCATTGCATAATCTAAAATGGAATTTAAAAAATTCCGTTATGAGTATTTACACAATTGGATATTAAGTGACTGTTATAGGAATTCTAGAAGTAATTACTTGACATGCATTTATATTCAACCCCAAACCATTAGAACCCACTGCTTTTCTTTCTCCACAGAGAATTACTTGAAAGATTTTCTTTTTCGTTCTGATTGTATGTGGGTTTTTTCTGGCATTATCTCCCAGGGGGGAAATACAATAGGAATCCATGCAGCCCATCAATTTTCTTTACTTGGGTAATGTTTACAACTTCCTTTTTGTATTTGTTGAGAAATATACAACTCCCTGTAGTTAGACCCATGCAGCTGTAGCTGTAGGAATTCTTGGTGCTGATGGAGCTATTGATCATACAAACATTAAAATTATGTCTCCTGTGGAAAACACCAATAAAAGAGAGGTACATTAATCAGGAAATCAATAAGCTTGTCAATGGAAAAGCTAAGTTTGACAATGTAATGCCCTTAGCAGACCAAGGGAATGGTGGGCCAAAAGGTAAGTAACCCAGGTGGTTAACTGTGTGCATGACTTCTGGCTGTGTTAGGACTACTGAGGAAAGCAGCAGAATGAGGAAAATAGAAGACCAGGCAGAAAAAGAATTTGCTAATACAAAAATGGTCTTGCATGGTTACTACAGTAATCTTTCTTTTCACAATTAAAAGTGGGGGCATCTGATTTTGTGTTACTAAACAGGTCTGTATACCACCTTTGTCCCAAGGAAAACTGCTTAGCCCTCCCATTCCCCCACCCCACCTCACTGAGAAGACAAAATGGGCAACTTGGTTGCTCAAGGTGCCACTCAGAACAGAGAAGAGGATGTGGTTCTCACTCCATGTTTTAGATTGCCTGAGATTATTCCTTCGGAATGCCTACATTTCTGGTCCAGATCATTAACCACATCTCCTGAGTAGCACCCATTTTTGTTAAGCGCCTATGCACTTGACTGGCATACGGTTGGTCTTGTTGTTGTTCAGTCGCACAGTCGAGTCTGACTCTTCGCGACCCCATGGACCGGCTCCCGCCAGGCCTTCCGGTCTTCCACCATTTTCTGAAGTTTGCTCAATTTTATGTTTGTTGCATCTATGACACTGTCTAACCATCTCATCCTTTGCCGTCCCCGTCTTCTTTGACCTTCAATCTTTCCCAGCATCAGGGTCTTCTCCAGTGAGGGCTCCCTTCTCATTTGGTGGCCAAAGTATTTGAGCTTCAGTTTCATTATCTGGCCTTCCAGGGAACAGTCAGGGTTGATTTCTTTTAGGATTGACTGATTTGATCTTCTTGCAGTCCAAGGGACTCTCAAGAGTCTTCTCCAGCACCATAGTTCAAAAGAATCTATTCTTCGGCGCTCGACCTTCCTTATAGTCGAACTCTCGCAGCCATACATGACTACTGGGAATACCATTGCTTTGACCATGCGGACTTTTGTTGGCAGGGTGATGTCTCTACTTTTTATCATGCTGTTTAGGTTCGCCATCGCTTTCCTCCCAAGGAGCAGGCATCTTTTAATTTCATGGCTGCAGTCACAGTCTGCGATGATCTGGGATCCCAGGAACGTGAAGTCTGTCACTGCTTCCACGACTTCCCCTTCTATTTGCCAAGGAGTGATGGGGCCGGATGCCATGATCTTAGTTTTTTTGATGTTGAGCTTCAAGCCCACTTTTGCGCTCTCCTCTTTTACCCTGAGCAAGACTCTTTAGGTCCTCTTCACTTTCTGCCATCAGAGTGGTATCGCATAGCTGAGGTGGTTGATCTTTCCCCCAGCAATCTTAATTCCCGCTTGTGATTCATCCAGGCCAGCATTTCGCATGATGTACTCTGCATATATATTAAATAAGCAAGGCGACAATATACATCCTTGTCGTACTCCTTTTCCTATGCTAAACCAATCAGTTGTTCCATATCCGGTTCTAACTGTCGCTTCTTGGCCCTTATACAGGTTTCTCAAGAGACATGTGAGGTGGTCTGGTACTCCCATCTCTTTAAGGACCTGCCATAGTTTGTGGTTAGGTGTGCGGACTCTAATCTGGGAGAACCGGGTTTGATTCCCCACTCCTCCACTTGCACCTGCTGATGTGACCTTGGGTCAGTCACAAGCTCTGGCACAGCTGTCCTTGAAAAAGAGCAGTTTGTGTCAAAGTTCTTTCAGCCCCACCCACCTCACAGGGTGTCTGTTGTGGGGAGGGGAAGGGAAAGGAGTTTGTAAGCCGCTCTGAGACACCTTTGGGTAGTGAAGGTTGGGGTATAAATCCAATCTCCTCCTCCTCATCATCATCATCTTCCTCCTCCTCCTCCTCATCTTCCTCGTCATCTTCCTCCTCCTCCTCCTCCTCCTCCTCTTCCTCTTCCTCTTCCTCCTCCTCCTCTTCTTCTTCTTCTTCTTGAAGGGTCATGACTCAGAATACATACTCTATGCATAAAAGCACCCAACCCCAGTCCCTCCACAGAAACACCACTTAAAATATCTCAAGCAACAAGTATTGGGGTGTGGCAATATACAATAACCTGTGAACTAAGCCTATTACTTATTAAGAAAATATTTTACAAGCAGAAACCCACAAGGACTTCCGAGAGGAATCTTACTTCCTCCTCCCTCATTCCTTTCCCCCCCTTTCCTGAAAGCCCCATAGCCTCTCCCTCTTTCCTGCTTCCTTCACTCCTTGTAGGGCTGCCGACCTGGAGATCTCTTGGAATCACAATGGAGCTCCCAACTAAAGAGATCAGTTCCCCTTAGGGTTGCTAGGTCCAGATTGGGAAATTCCTGGAGATTTGGGGGTGGAACCTTGGGACAGTGAGTTTTGGGGAGGGAAGCAGCCTCAGCAGGGTATAATGCCATAGAGTCCTGCCTGTAAAGCAGCCAGTTTCTCCAGGGGAACTGATCTCTGTCATCTGGACAGCAGTTGTAATTCCAGGTGATCTCCAGCCTCCATCTAGAGATTGGCAAACCTAGTTCCCCTGGATGAAATGGCTGATTTGGAGGATGGAGTCAAAGGCACTATACTGTTCTGAGGTCCCTCCCCTCCTCAAACCACACCTTCCCCAGGCTCCCCTTCCCACCCATCGGCCAGCCTACCCTCTGCCCCCGTCTTTACCTTTTGCCTCCTTTCCTTTCCCAGCAGCCTCTGCCTAGGAAAACCATGGCCCAGTTGTGCAGTGCCAGCCATTGCATGGTAGGAAATCCTCTAGGACTTGTGGGGAGTGATTGCTTCACTTTCACCTCTATCCCCCTACTCGCAGGCCGGCTTATATCCCCCGTGAATCCACCACCCAGAACACACACCCCACTTCCCAATAGTGGCCAAGAGTCCCATAGGCTCTCGGCCCGAGCCTAGCCCTCTAATTGAGCGGGCTAGGATCCGCATCGTCCATTGTTTATCGGAGCAAAGCTCAACGCTTGCGCTTGACCGTGTGGCGCCCAAGCTGACCACACGGTCGGAACACGATACATTACAGTACCTGTCTGAGGTCTCACCCCTCCTCAAACCTCACCCTCTCCAGGCTCCATCCCTCAAAGTTCCCAACCTGGAGCTGGAAACCCTAGTCAGGACTGGCCCAATGAGTTCCCCACAAAGGCCTGGAAAGAGCTTCATTCCTTTGTCTTTTTACTGACAGAATCAAGCTTGGTTGCCTACCAACAGCCACTGAGGGAAAAGTTAGTCCCACAGGAGCCAAGCAGGAGAAGTGTCTTTATCAGGAGAGACAGACATTTGGCAGTTATTATGACAGGGAACAGTGCCTGAGGTGGCATTGGGTGGGGAAGAGGAGTGGACCCAGCACCCAGCCAATGGCACACGATTACTCCTCTCTCTTTTTTTGGCCCCCCGAAGGGGAATTTTTTTTATTTTTGCATTTACTACACACTACGTATATATGGAATGGGGAAAGGAGTACTAATACCCTATCACTATTACTATGGGAAATGGGTCAGGGAAGTCTAAATACATCTAATCTACTGGATAAGGGGAGGAAAAACTACCATTCTATTCTAAATCTCCTACTGGATATGGGGAAGGGGTAAAGACTAATACAAATCACGATAAAAAGAGCTTTAAAATAGACCTTTTTAACCTATTAGTACAGGTTATACAGAGATTAGTTTGATTATAAAAACTATAAAATTATTAGTTTGGCACAATTACTGCCCTTAGCACTCATACTTTAGTTTTAGAATCTTTTCTTCTTAGATTTCTTCGTTTTCTGCAGTTTGGGAGCGGCCTCTCCTTTCTCCAATTCAGATGATTCTGATGACAAGGAAATTTGGCTTGTTGAGTCCTGTGAGTAGGATTCCTCCTCCTCATCTTCCTCTGCATCCGCTTTTAAATTATTTTCCTTCTGCTTCTTTTTTACATTAAGCATTTCATCCATAAATCTTTCTGCTTTTGGAACAGAGTCAATTTTATATTTGTTATCCTGGTAATTAAAACTCAACCCTTCCGTAAATAACCATCTATACTCTATTCCCTTTTTTTGCAGAGAGAGAGTAAGAATCCAGTATAGTTTCCTGTTTTTTCTTACTTTGAATGGGATGTCTTTCAAAAAATTTATCTCTTCATTCTTGATTTTTAAGGATTTCCCCATTGTTGACTTTAGCACCAGTTCCCTGGTTGATCGTTTCGTGAATTTTAAATAAGTTTCCCCTGGGAGTTTATTTTTCTTTATAAAGTCCGGATAAGTCCTGTACACCACATCCATTTCCTTAATTAAGTCTTCTTGTTAGTAATCCATTAGTGGGGCCAAGGCAACCATCAAGAGTTCCTTTAGATCCTCATTCTTATCCTCAGGTATTCCATGGAAACGTAGAACATACATGGATCTTTCCAGCTGGGGCTGTATTAGTTGCATTTTATCTGAGGATCTCTCCTTCTCTGCTTCATCTACTCTTTTATTAATACTCTGTTTTTTCCATCTTTTTCAACGTTTTCTCAGTTGCTGTAGTTCTCTTGTCCATTTGCTTTAGCTTTATTTGCACATTGTTCAGTTTGGTGTTGAGAGTAGTCATCTGTTCCATTAGAGAGAGCAGTGCATTTGCTAACAGCGAAGAAAGGTCTGTAGATGCTTCCTGGTTCTGGGAGGGAGTAGTTGGTATGTTATTTCCGGTCACCAGTTTTTTCTCTGGCGCTCTCCATCCTCTCCCAGCCATAATATCAACAAGAAGTAAGTTTTCCAAAACAAAGCAAAAGTTATACGTTTTAATTCTGCTTCATATATTTAAGCAGCTTTTGCGTTCGCTTAACTTCTTAGGCACTTGGCTTGGCTCAAAGTCTCTTTATTTTTGCTTTAAAACCATTTTTAACAGTTTACTCCTATGGGGTGTGTGTGTTGAAATCACCTCCCCCCGCACTTCAAACTTAGGCGCTTCTAATTACTACCAAGGCTCCATTCACTTATTTTTCACCTGAGCTTTGCTTAACTCACAGTTTGTAGCCTTGGAGATCTTTTGGAAGTCTTTTTAATGAGTTTGGTCGTGATCGCTTGCTCCTGCAGTCGTCTCTAGGTGCCATGCTGGCTCTGCGGTGACGGTACCTATCGGGGAAGAAGGTGAGCCTCAATACCTCGGGCGTCCCCTTGGAAGAGGCTCTCCTCAGCTCCCCAGGCTGGGGGTCTCCTACAGAGGCCCCGGGGGGGGCCGGGATGAACTTGAACCCCTCTTGTCAGCCGGGTCTCGGCACGTCTCCATCCAAGCAAGACGAGACGCATCCGAGCAGCAAAACACTTAGACTGGAAGTTGGCACAATTACTCTTGAGTGGCAGTTGATGGGCCAATGGCGGATGGAGTGCACTGCACAGCCAATGGGAGAGTTGGAAATGGCCAACACGTAAGGGAATTATTATATTAAGATTATACTTGATAAAATCACAACACAAATTGTTGCATGTGAATATGACGTATTTTAGTCCTAAAATAACGATATAAAATATAGGTAATACCTGTTCATTCTCAAAAATGGAGATGGATGGTTATCCACAATTATAAATATCTATGGTGTTTTACATGGTATTTTTCCATGTGGGCATCTTTCTGTGTGGGCTTCTTTTCTTTGTTTTTTTAGAGTAAGGGCTTTTTTCCTGTGGGCTTTTGTCATAGAACCCTATAGCATTATATTTGGCTGAGGCCTCCCCCCTCCCCAGACTCTGCCTTTTTTCAGACTCCACTACAAAACCTCCAGGAATTTCCCAACCTGGAGCTGGCAATCCTAGTTGGGTCTGGCCCCAAGGAGCCCTTCCTCAAAGGCCAAAATAGACCTGGCAAAGGAACTTTCCCCTTTCCCTGCCTTTCACTGACAGAACCAGGCTTGGAATGCTGTGGTTGCCCAGCAACAGCCACTGAGGGAATCAGTTGCTTAAAACTACAGGCACTCTTTTTATAATTTTGGGGTTTTTAAAACCCCCAATATAATTTTTTTAATGATTTCACATTTTTCTGCACACCTGGGACATTTTTCAGGTTTGTAGAAAGATCTGCCTTGCCTGGTCACAGCTCCAGTCACCAGATTTAAGTATCAAAAGATCTGGTTGACTCGTTATTAAAATATAAAGTGACACTAAAATTGTGTGACTGGTAAAACACTTCTTAACTTTCTCTTTTGTGCTTCTTGGAGAGTTGTGAATGACATCCACATCCACGCCTGACTGACGTTAGTTACTTCCTTAATGATCATCATTAGCATCAATCCAAACCACTTTATTTTCTCATCCTAATCTATCATGTTGCCTTCCAGTTGATGGACATTATTTGTACAGATGCCACAGTGAAGAGATAACATCCACATGAATCAGAAAAATAAATGGATCTGTTCCTCTGCTGTACTAAAAAGGAATTAGCAGTATTTTTCATATAATATAATGAAACAATAAAAACAGGAAGTAAATTAGATTATCTAATTAATTTTGTTCTTCTTCAAAACAGAATTACAACCATTTGATGTATTCATACTTTTGTATTGTATTTGAAGTTTTACTATGTTTCAATGAGACCTTATTTTCTCTCCTGCAATTATTTATACATATTTTTTCTCAAAATAATGTATAGACAAATAACAATTAAAATGTCATATTTACTCACAAATGGCTAGACTCAGTGCTGGTGCTAAAATTCTCTTCATCATTGACTTCTCAACTTCAACTGGAAAAAGTGACAACAGCAAAGCAGATCTAAAAGTTTTTAACTCAACAAATACAAAAATTATTCTTCAAATACTTTGTTAATAATAAATTCTGTTTTAAAAAGAAATAGTTGATGTCCCAGAGCTGCCTTAAGAGAATATATATTAATATTTTCAAGGGGACTGTGGCTCAGACATTTAAGAGAAGAAATGGGCCATTTAAAAATGCCATGGAGCCCTCAGGCCCAGGGTGCTGTGGGACCAGGCAATCTTGTAAACCCCCCCCCCCCAATGCTTTTTGAAGTGTCAAAACAGCCAGGCATGGCTCTGGCCAGTATTTGGATGAGAGACCACCAAGGAATAATAGGGTTGCTATGCAGAGGCAGGCAATGGCAAACCACCTCTAAACGTCTCTTGCCTTGGAAACCGTACGGGGTCACCATACGTCAACTGTGACTTGATGGGAAAGGGGGGGGGGAGATATGTATGGCTTGCTGTGCTGTTTTGAAAGAGAACTGGGAGAGAAAGGGCAAGGAGGTACTGAGCTGTTCCATCTTATGGACAAAAGCAAAGGGCAGCCTCTGGCAACAAAATATTTTCAGCTGGATGTGTGCCCACTCTAAATAGTTGCTTGCATAGACAAGAAAGTGATTTTCTGCAAATGAGTGCTCCTTGTCTTCGTTTGCAGGCATTTGTTTCATCACCATTCAGTACTGTATCCACAGCTCAAAAGCAAAAAAGAAAGCCTGAAAGAGAAAGAGAAAGAGAGAAGATAAAGAAGGGATATGGGGAGGGGACAATTCATGATGCTTCTAAAGATCCTTCTTTTCCCTGAAGACTCCCTTCCCACAGATAAATATATCGTGCTCTGCAACTGGAGCAGTGGCTCAGGAAATCTATATAAAACTAAACAAATATTTAAGTTTGTATTAAGGTTGAAGGTTGATGTACACACACAGAAGGGGGAGGTATTATAATATAATTTCTTGTAACAAAAGTACCTTTTGTGCAGAGCTGCTGTGAACCAAATATTTTGTTCCTGTATAGTTCGGGTTAATGATTATATTCATCCCAACAAGTTATTTCACTGGTTAGGTCTTCTAACCAGCTATTGATTTCTAACCATGACATGCAGCCTTACCAATAAAATTTCCAGCAAAACTGAAGTGCTGTGTTAGGGGTGCTACAATTTCCCCAAAACTGGACTTACCCTCAGTACTTTTTTTTTCTTTAGCCAAAATATTCATATGATTGCATTGATGCGTGTTCACAGTTTCAATGAGACTTATTTCTGTGTCACTGCAGTTGGAGACACCTGGCACGACAACTGGCTGGGTCACTGGCTCACAACATTGTGCATTACTGGGAATGTGTGTACCCCCAGAGCCATCACTGGGGGGGGGGGAGTAACATTTTGAATTCATGCATCTTCTGTTCTTGTGCCTGTACAATGATGACATTGATGAGTTGGTGGCATTCATCATGTTAGTAGATCCTCAGAACTTGTTGAATCACAATTTCCAGGAGCCAGCATGGGAATCTCAAAAGTCTTTGTGATCCAGTTTTATGGACACACAAAACTTTTGGAATTAGACTAGCAAAACAGGTAAGGCTGGAATGTAAGAAAGAAAAGCCACACAGCTTTCCTTCCTGCACCAGCAAAACTGAGACAACTGAGGAAAATACCTATCTTGTGAGTCTATCATCTGTCTGTCTGTCTGTCTGTCCATCCGTCCGTCCGTCCGTCTGTCTGTCTGTCTGTCTGTCTGTCTGTCTGTCTATCTAGGGTAGGTCGAGGCAGATGGGAACAGAGAAAGGGGACAGCTGTGGGAAACAACAAGCATGTTGTCCTACACAAGTGGCTGGGAGAGACATCTTCCCTGTCCACCCCCCTCAGTGATTTTGGAAGTCTCAGACAAATGGTGGGACTATTAATGGTTTAAGCTGTCTTCAGACAATTGGGAGATGAGTTAGGAGACTTTTTTTGTTGTTCAGTTGCACAGTCGAGTCTGAATCTTTGTGACTTCATGGACCACATCACACCAGGCCCTCCTGTCTTCCGCCATCCTCTGGAGTTTGCTAAATTTCATGTTCATTGCATTGGTTAACACTGCCTAACCTTCTCATCCTTTGCCATCCTCCTCTTCTGTTACCTTCAATCTTTCCCAGCATCAGGGTCTTCTCCAGTGAGTGCTCCCTTCTCATTTGGTAGCCAAAGTATCTGAGCTTCAACTTCAGTATCTGGCCTTCCAGGGAATAGTCAGGGTTGATTTCTTTTAGGATTGACTGATTTGATCTCCTTGCGGTCCAAAGGAATCTCAAGAGTCTTATCCAGCACCATAATTTAAAAGCATCTGTTGTTCAATGTTCAGCCTTCCTTATGGTCCAACTCTCACAGCCATATGTTACTACTGGGAATGCCATCACTTTGACCATGTGGACTTTTATTGGTAGTGTAATGTCTCTACTTTTTATTATGCTGTCAAGGTTTGCCATAGCTTTCCTCCCAAGGAGCAGGCGTCTTTTAATTTCATGACTGCAGTCACCGTCTACAGTGATCTTGGATCCCAGGAACGTGAAGTCTGTCACTGCTTCCATGACTTCCCCTTTTATTTGCCAAGGAGTGATGGGAATAGGAATAGGAGACTATTTAAGGCTATCTTGTAAACTGTGACTTTTGTTCTGGTACTTCCCTCTTTCTCTTATCAAAGTGGGACTGCTTATGGGTTAAACAATAACTGCTGGTTTCCGTTTTTTCTCTCCTCCCCCCCCACTTCACTTTGATAGGTTGAGGTAGACTGTCAAATAGGCCTGGCCCATAAGCATTGGTTAGAACTTAACAAGGGTTAGAAGGAACTGCATGAGTTAGGTGCTTGTTTGTGAATTAGATTGACAAGCGCCGTGAAATACCTTAGGATGAGGGGACCAAATTCACCAGAAGCACCCAAATTAGCTACTTCTGGCTGAACGGACTATGGGGATGGGGAAAGGGATAAATCCTGCAGTGCTCTGCAGTCTCTTGGATCTCTGCACTATACAGTGTGAGGGGCAGGTGAATGGGCAACTAGGGGTGTGCAGGAAAAAATGGGGTTTTTTTAGATTCAGGTATAATAAAGCCATTTTTTTTTGGGGGGGGGGGATTCCAGAATATACCTGAATACCAATACCAGTATTCTATTGGTACCTGAATGTGGCTCCATTATATCCTATGGGGCCATTGTAGTCAATGGCAAAAATCTTCTAACAAGTATTAAGGGGGCTGGGGGAAAGGGAATTTGAGGTAGAGGAACCAAATTTGTAGTGTAGCTGCTGAAGCCTCTCCCCAAAATACCCTCCAAGTTTGGAAAATATTGAACCAGGGGGTCCAATTCTAGAGGCCTCCAAAGAGAGTGGTCCCAATCATCCATTGTTTCCTATGGGGATGGGGAAAAGGCAGGCAGCAGTGACTCCTTCTGGGGATCTGATTCGGTATGCCAAATACCCAAGAAATGCCAGAAGAGATTTTTTTCTGGGGTTTTTTCAGTTTAGCTTTACCAAACCCTATTGGGAACATTGTTCCACACAAATCTGGTGCTGACTAGGAGAAGAAAAGTGTGACTGAAGGCCATGTCAGGATTGGAGCCAGTACATTATCCTCCCTTTCCCCCCACTCTGTAATTTTCTGTTAAAAATCAGGTGAATGAGTTTCTTTCTTCCCATTGTATCTAAAGAAGCAAGCTGTGTTTCACAGAACCTCATATTGGAATAAGTGTTAATTTTTAAGGTGCCACTGGATTTTTGCTGTTGTTTTGCTACAGTAGAATAACACAGCTACCTCACTGACAACACTTTTGAGGAGCCTTTGAAGAAGCCTATGCAATGGGAGGGATGACTGTTTCTTAACGCAGTTCAGATTTGATTAATCCTCATTTTGTGTTTGGAGTTTTCATTTTGGAGGTATGAGAGCAATGTGCATACCCAAACTTTTACAACACACTTGGCAACAGCACTGAGTACTTGATAAAGAACAAAGTATTTTACAATTTGTTTTTTGAACTCCAGAGTTTTCAAACTCCAATTAAGTATGTTTTTTTTCTTCACCTTTCACTGTTTGAAAATGATCCCCTCTAGTTTTTTTAATTAGTGAAGAAAGGGAGGGGGGACAAGAACCATCATACGATCTTGGTCTGAATCAGGAGCCTCCAGAGCTGCAAGTTACCTTTTTGAATGCTGACTCTGTTTCCCCCAGATCTCCCTGCATCTTGTTTAATTTTGGCCCCACTGGGGTGATACCCATATCTGTGCTTATCACTTCACACTGTAGAAGGGATGAAATGTTCCTTAGATCAAAAAATATTGGTAAATAAATCTATACATATATATGCTGTGATGGCTCAAGTGGTTAAGACGCTGAACTGCAGGCTGTGGAAGGTCAGTAGTTCAGCATGACAGAGTGAGCTCCCGTCTCTAGTTCCAGCTCCTGCCAACCTAGCAGTTCAAAAGCAAGAAATTGCAAGTAGATAAATAGGTACCACTTCAGTGGGAAGGTCACAGCGTTCCATGCGCCTTGGTGTTTAGTCATGCCGGCCACATGACCACGGAAACGTCTTTGGACAGCGCTGGCTCTTCGGCTTTGAAACGGAGATGAGCACCCTAGAGTCGGATTCGACTGGCTTTCGAGCAAGGGAACCTTTACCTACGATCCATTTTTGATTATGGGATCATATCTGTCAGTAGATGAGGGTGATTTTCATCAGTCCTCCTAAAACAGAATCCCCCATGCTGTTTGTGAGAATTTCCTGACAGAGAGAGAATTTAGGGGGCTCAGAGGTCTGCAACAAGAGATCAAAAAGTCTTAATCCATGACCTTTGCTCCGTTTATGGATTTTAGGATTCTTTCAAAAATTTTATTGGAAAAATAGATTACATCTCAAATTCATCTGTAGCACACGTTTACTGGAGGTTGACTGCACTCTTCACTGAAAGGTGTGTACGGAATTTCTCAGTCTCCTTCCAGAACAATGTACAGTCATATTCAACAAATATCTGGGATAATCCAGTTAGTTCTTCTTACTATCTCACGTTCTTCTTTGCTCAGTGATTTCCTAGACAAGGACTTCCCCCAGCCCAAACTTGTCAGGTAGAGTGTGGAGTAAGTCAGCAAATCCCAACATGACTTTACTTTCTCCCTTGAGATGGCTTTGCAGTCAATTATTTACAAACAGAGGGGGACCAGTGTACAGGGTCTCCCCATACCAAGGCTATGCAGGGCTGCCAAGAGCCACCATGGGTCCCTGCCCTGGACAAAGATTCCAGCTGCCCCTCCACATATGACCCTGATCCAAACCAAATATCATAACAAAACAAATCACTTGGTTTGTTGTTACCATGACTCTATAATAATAAAAGAATCAGCCTGTCTGTCCATATGTTATTTATGTATTTACTTACTTTATTTATATCCTGCCTTTCTCCTCAATGGGGATAGGCTTGCTAGCTCTGGGTTGGGAAATACCTGGAGATTTTTGGGGTGAAGGAGTAGTAGTCAGGGAGAAATCAGCATAGATAATGAGACCGGAAACCTAGATCATAATTCAGTACAGGAGAAAGCTCATACCCTGCCACAAATTTTGTTAGTCTTTAAGGGGCTACTGGACTCTTGCTCTTTTCTACCACTGCAGACAAACATGGCTACCCATCTTGAACTCTCTCCATGAAAGACACCACATTTAGCCATACAGATTGGAAATCTATCAAACTTGTGAAGAAACTTGCACAGGTACAGACATCATCTTTCTCACCAAATGCAGAAGACTTAACATTATGCCAGAGAATAAAAAATCCACTACGATCCACTTGCCCCACAAAGTATGGTGAGAGTTTGTGTCATGCATTCTCCATGAAGCTACTGAAATGTTTGGTCAGCATCTTGTACCAGAAACAGAAACTTTTAATAATGAAAAGCTCCCTGAACTTGACTCCTCTCTACAGAATCAACCTTTTTCAGGTGAATTTCACAACAGGAAAGAAGGCATGTACAATATACAATTAACTTATTTGCAAAAGCAGAAGGACAAAAAACTTTCCAACCTTTTACAAGCCACAGCTAGTCACAACAACAACCCTACCAGCAATATTGTTAACCAATCCCAACATACTCTCATCTTAGCAGAGGAATCTGTCTTTTCAAGAGGTTATCCTTCTGCCCCACTAAATCCACACAGACAATATAGCTCTGTGGAGACCTGGAGGCCTTTTCCCGCAGTCTATATTTAAAGGAACACTTTCACCACAGCACAGAACAGAACACACTGTGACAGACAACCTCCTCAGCTTCAGCAATCTACTGCTGAATAGCCTCCTCCTCATCCTTCCACCAATGGACAGTATAAGGGTGACCAATTAGCTCCCACACAACACTATAGAAAGAAAGACTCTATGTAGACTCCCTCTGAAGGCCACAACACCACATTGGACCTATATATATAACGTGTCTGCCACCTCTCCCAAGCTGAAATAATCAACAAAAAAACCGTCTCAAGAGCAAAGCCATACAGAGAAGAATGCCATAAGCATCCTGAAAAATAATTCAGATACTACAATAAAACAAACTGACAAGGGAGGAGCTATTGTCATAATGGACAAAACAAACTATATACGAGAAGCTGAGCGACAGCTCTCAAACACCAGTTTCTACAGGCTGCTATCCTGGGACTCCACACATGAATACCAGTGAACACTCAACAAATTACCAATACCCATACAGGAACAAATTTATGTGGATATACCCTGAGAACCACATAATCTGGCCAAGGGTTTGGAGGCCGTGGTGTGATGGTTAAAAAAGAGAAGGCTGAAGCTGAATCGGACAAAGACGGAGGTTCTGTGGCTGGGGGGGGGTCAAGCCTGAGGTAGGGGTGTGCAAAAAAAGAAAATTCGGCCAATTCGGATTCGGCTGAATTGGCCAGAATCAATTGCGGACAGCAGTATGATTCCCACATGACAGTTTTGTCAGTACCAGCCGATTCAGGAGTCTTTGGGCCAGCCAATGTCAATCTCAGGGAAAGTGAACTGTCTTGGGAGGTGCTTGTTTGCCATGAGAACAAGTGGCAGTGCAAGCATGCTACAGTGCCACACAGAACCCCCAAAATACCAACAGGAACAACATTTATATAGGCCCTGCCCTTTCTAAATTGATGGTGCAACCATAAGTCCAGGGAGGTAGCCGGTCAGACCAGGGTAGAGTTGGGTAGATTTGATTCTCGCTCCCCCCTCCTAAGCAAGGAAGGTGGTATGCAAAGCAGCACCACCAACCTTGCAGGCTTGGTGCAACCATAAGTCCAGGGAGGTAGCAGGTCAGACCAGGGTAGATTTGGGTAGAGTTGACTCTCTCTCCCCCCTCTCAAACAAGGAAGGTGGTGTGCAAAGCAACACCACCAACCTTGCAGGCTGCACATGCTTGCAGCAATTGGCTGAAACTGGCCTCCTCCCCTCTGTTGGTCTTTTGGGATTTCTGTGTGGCACTGTGGCATGCTTGCACTGCCACAGTGCCACTTGTTCTGGAGTGTGCCACTTTCCCTGAGATTCTCTGGGAGAGTCTGACTGCTGGGTGCTGCCTGCTTGCCTGCCTTAAGTGCTGCTGGCTGGGTTTCCCCATTGGAAACAATAGAGATAATAGTGGTAACCTGTTTGGGTGCCCATAGAATTGGGCCCACTGGTCCAATTGCTTTGGTACATGGGAGTTTATGTGGGAAAAGACTCTCAGAGCTACCCTGAAAATTTGGAGCCCCTCCCCCCCCAGATCCACTAACAGCACCGTGGGGGAAAAGTAACTCCCCCCACCATAGAGAACAATGGAGGGGATGGGGCAACTTGTTTGGGGGACCGTAGAATTGGACCCCCTGGTCCAATCTTCCTGAAATATGGCAGGTATCTTGGGGAGAGGCTCTAGCAGCTACCCTGTGATTTTGGAGCCTCTCCCTCAAACCTCCTCCCCTCCAGCCCCCAGAATATATCCTATTTTTTACCATTGACTTCAATGGCCCATAGGATATAATGGGGCTGAATCGCCACTACATTTCGGTAGCAATTTGGCAGCAAGCTGATTCAGATCAGAGAATCTGAATCAGCCCGCAGCAGCCCGAAAGGGGCCCGAATGGGCTATTTTCGGGGGTGCATTTGGTTCAGACGAACCGAATGCACATCCCTAGTAAGGGTGGGACACCGTTAGTGGTACCACTAACACCAGTGCAATCCGTCAGGAGTTTGGGCATGGTCCTGAATACCTTCTTAACTATGGAGGCCCAGGTCATGAATATTGCCAGGGTGGTTTTTTTTTCATCTACGCCAAACACAGTAACTGGCCTCTTTCCTGTCGCATCCTGTCCTAGCCACAGTAATCCTTGCATCGGTCACCTCCAGACTAGACTACTGTAACTCGCTCTAAGTTGGCCTTCCCTTGAGACTGATCCAGAAACCCCAGCTGATCCAGAATGCGGTGGCATGAGTCCTGATGGGAACTCCATGGATGGCACATATACAACCTGTTCTGTGCCTGCTATACTGGCTTCCAGTGGAATACCAAGTCAGATTCAAGGTGCTGGTATTGACCTTTAAGGCCTTGAGTGGTTTGGGACCTGCATATCTTCATGATTGTCTCCTCTCGTATGTCCCTGGGAGAGCATTATGCTCTGCTGAGAGCAATTTGCTCATGATCCCTGGACCTAAAGATATCTAGCTGTCCTTGACCAGAGCCAATGCTTTCTTGGCTGAATCCAGCCTGGTGAAACTCTCTGCCAACTTCCATCGGGGCCCTGCAGGACTTAATGCAATTCCACAGGGCCTGTAAGGCAGAGATGTCCCACCAGGCTTTTGGTTGAGGACAGCAACAGTTTTTCATCATAACTGGCACCCTTTTTTCTTCCATTCTGCCCATTTCAGCCTCCTCCTTAATTTGCCCACAAGATAGAACAGCGTAGACTATTAAATTAGGATTAACTGATTGTTGATTCTAATATGTAATTTTATATTGTTTTAACCTGTTTTAAATTGCCCAGAGCCTTGTATACTCAGAGATTGGGCAATCCAGAAATAATAACAACAACAACATCAACAACCAGGCACATTCTACCTCCTCCCAAAGATACATAAACCTGGCAACCCTGGAAATCCCATTGTCTTGAGCATAGGTGCTATCACTGTAGGACTATCAGGAAACAGGAATTCCATCCTGCGACCATACGTTATCAGTACCCCCAGCTATGTCCATGATACCACAGACTTCCTGAGGAAACTGCAATCCATAGTCCTAGATTTGAAAATAAAGAGGGGGAAACAGAAAAATTAGGTGGGGAGAGAGAGAAATCAATGAGAAAAGTGTGGAAAAGAGGCAGAGAAATTAGGGAAAACAGAGGGAGAGGTTGTTATATCTTGCTGGACTAGTGGAGAAATTACCTGCAGGCTGGCAAGTATGGTATCAGCCATCAGCCTGCTGTTCCCTCTTGCTTCGGTGCTGACTTGGTCTGTGTAGTGTATCGGGGTTCAAAGATGGCCACGGCCACGTGGGCCTGGCCATGCGGTCTAGCACAGACCCAGACCTTGGTTCCAAGAGACAATAGCCACCGCAGATCCTAGGGCACACCAATGGGTTCGCCCGGATACAAGGGTTGTCCTATCGGGAATGCAACTGTAAATAAGACCTATCACGGGGTGTGGGTGTGTGCTGGGTGTGGTGTTTGACACGCATTTAAGCTGGGTGTGGACCAGCTTTGTTATCTCAGTTCCTGATGTAATCCAATAAACGTTGAGCTGTTTCACTATGCTGAGCCTCCGCTTCCAGTACTTTTCAGTCTGATAGACTTAGCATGGTCTGTAAGGCAAGTTTGTTTCTGTCTTGCAGAAAGACCAGTCTAGCAAATAGGAAAGTGCCTTCTGCTGTGCTCAGACTTCCCTGTGCTCCTAGTGGCTGCAGCATGATCCTAGCTTCAAGAGGTTGGTCGGGTCTCCTGAATTTTGTGCCCCCAGTCTCCCTCTGTCAGCTGCCCTGAGGCTATGAAGCAGGGGATGCATCCAGCATGGTGGCTTCATTTTGCAAAGCGTACTTATAGGCACTCTCTCAGCTGTCTGGGAGTGACTGTATTAGAAAGTTACTAGTTAGCTGAGAAGCGTTAGTAGGCAAACAGTATTTCCTTTTAAAATCAATATCTGCTACTTCTTAATTTTGCATTGCTCTAAAAGCCATGTTGTCCTAATAGCTTAGTAATTTTACAAGATAAACATATGTTCACATTTTGCAGAAAAGCATAATGTACATGACACTTGGTCACTTCTAACTGTTTGGTTATGGAAGAAAAATGAAAGAAAAGTTGTGAATGAAAGATGTTTTACTGAGCATCTGCTAGTTATTCAGCTATTAAATTAGCAAACATTGCTGTATAGAGTTGCCTTAATATTTTCCTTGCCAGCAATTTTATAACTTGATTTTAAAAGGGCAATTGCTTCCCAGCTGTTGATTGATATTAGACTAGCACCATACTTTTATATTTTAAATACTGCTGGGGCTGCACATGTTTCTATTGTGAATTGCTAATGGAATTGTATTTTACGGTTGCCTTTCTATTACCATTTTCCTACAGTCTACAAGTAGATTTAAAAATTAAGCTCATTAATTCAAG
>NW_015176124.1:22621-24857 GCF_001447785.1 Gekko japonicus | reverse complement strand
TGGCTTGAAAGGACTGTCACTCTGTTTTCTAATTCTGTTTCACAAACAAATTCATAGTCTATTCATCTCTCCCTATAATAATTTTTTTGAAACCCCTGAAGGGATATTTTTATTATTTTTTCATAAGATTATATAACTACAAAGAAATATAGGGGAGGGGGACTACAGCTATGGATAAAGAAAAGATACCCACACTAACTAAAAACCCAAGAGAAGGAGATCATATCCGTGTTAAACTAAGACGCTGAACTGCAGGCTGTGGAAGGTCAGTAGTTCAGCAGTTCGAGACCCGGGTGCCGCAAGACGGGGTGAGCTCCCATCTCTAGTTCCAGCTCCTGCCAACCTAGCAGTTTGAAAGCAAGAAATTGCAAGTAGATAAATAGGGACCACTTCGGTGGGAAGGTAACAGCGTTCCGTGCGCCTTGGTTTTTAGTCATGCCGGCCACATGACCACGGAAACGTCTCCGGACAGCGCTGGCTCTTCGGCTTTCAAACGGAGATGAGCACCGCAACCCTAGAGTCGGATTCGACTGGCTTTCGAGCAAGGGAACCTTTACCTTTACCATTAAAACAATATACTTGTAAAGTTCTTGTTTTTCACAGCTTCTATGGTAATATGTTAGTCATTATGAGAGAACTTTCTGAGCATCTTCTTAACTTTGTGAGCTGCCCTGAACCCGCGTTGCAGGGCGGGCGGGCTATAAATTGAAATTATAAATAAATAAATAAAATAACTTCAAAAGGTGATTTTCAAAGTCCTTCTGCTCTTACTTCAGTTTTCTGTCTCTGAAATCGTATACAACTTTCATTGTTCCCACACCCATTTCAACCACAGAGTCCTCATCTGTTCTAGAGGTGGCAGAGTCACTTGATTTGGTTTCTTCATCTTTGAGTTCTTCCCCCGATCCCAGCTGACATCTCAAGAAGTCCTTGGCTTTAAAAATGGAGTCAATCTTCTCTCTTTTGTTGTTGATTTTAAAGATGACACCTTCGGGGATCACCATCTCTCCCTATAATAATTGAGTAGTCCCGCAACGTTCGATGTGTGCTAAAATAGGTTGGCCGCATGAACTGCCACTCCAAACGTCCGGCAATCCTCTGTCTGCACTGGGTGGCTGCTCCTGCCCACACAGCCAGTGGTGGGCCTATTGCCCTCAGTGTGGAGGGAGCCACCAAAGGGGACACACGGCCTGGAACCTCCCTGGCCCGCTCGCCAAGGCAAGCAAGCCAGGGAGGACTTGAGAGGCCGCAGGGAGACATTACACTGTCTCCCCGGGGCTTCTGAGACTGGCCTACTGAAGTGGGCCAGCCGGAGATGCCCCGCAAAGGCCCCTCCCGCCCCTCTCTGGCCCACTCGCCAAGGTAGACTAATCAGGGAACCCTCCGGAGGGTCTCCCCACTGCTTCTCTTGCTGGCCTGCTGGGGTGAACTAGCAGGAGAAGCCTGAAAGAGCCCCCACCCACCCTTCAAGCTCGCCCACTGAAGCTGGTGGCCTAGCAGGGATGGGGGAGGGTGCGGGGAGAGATTTAAATGTCTCCCCGCCGCTTCTCCTGCTGGTCCACTACGGTGAACCAGCAGGAGAAGTCTGAAAGAGCCCCCCCTTCTAGCTCACCCACCGAAGAAACCTGAAAGAGCCCCCTCCCACCCCCTTCTCGCTTGCCTGGTGAGGATGTCCAGCTAGCAGGGATGGGGAGGCCACGGGGAGACATTTAAATGTCTCCCCGCCGCTTCTCCTGCTGGCCCGCTGAAGCAGACCAGCAGGAGAAGCCTGAAAGAGCCCCCTGCCCCCTTCTAGCTCACACGCTGAGGCTGGAGAGCAAACAGGGTGGGGGAGGGCACGGGGATACATTTAAATGCGGACCAGCAGGAGAAGCCTGAAAGAGCTGCCCCACCCCCATCTAGCTTGCATGCTGAGCCTGGTGAGCAAGCAGGGATGGAGGAGGGCATGGGAAGACCGTGGAGCCCCCTCCTGCCCCTCCCTGGCCCACTCGCCGAGCCAGGGAGCACTCGGGAGGCTGCGGGGAGACATTTAAAGCAAGCCAGCAGCAGCAGCCATGCACAGCCCCCTCCCGCCCCTCCCTGGCCCGCTCACCCAGGCAGGCAAGCCAGGGAGGACTCGGGAGGCGGCAGGGAGACCTTCAAATGTCTCCCTTCCTTCCTAACTTCTTCATTTCTCCCTCTCCCCCCTCTTTCTTTCTTTCTTTCTTTCTTTCTTTCTTTCTTTGTTTCTTTCTTT
>NW_015176124.1:17640-22604 GCF_001447785.1 Gekko japonicus | reverse complement strand
CCACGAACCCAGCCGCTGCAGGCCTGTTTTCGGCACTCTTCCCTGGCTTCAGAGGCCCCCCCCCCCAGCTTCCATCCTCCCACCCTTCCGACTTTTCTAGGGCTCGTTGTCTTCCACCACAATGGGCTTTGCTCCCTAGTATTTATATACTGCTAATAAATCCCTCTCTACAGATGTTCTAAGTATATAGAGTATGCATGGTGGCAATGACTCAGGATTGTGCTTGTGGGCCCAATTCTTTGCCATACCTGAAATTTGTGTGTTAGAAGTACTGTCTGTGGCTGCATATGTGTAAAACCCTCCTTTCCCCAGGATACAGATTTCTTATTGGTACCTGTGCATGTTGGGGTGTACATACATAAGCTCCTATGCACATGGAACTTAAAATATGGGTGATTTAACACACTAAGGAAGTGGGACCTGTCTTCAGAATATAGGTGAGTGGTGACCACTGATGGTGGTGGAAAGTGCCATCAAGTTGCTGCCAACTTTGGTGATACCGTTGAATTTCCAAGGCAAGAGACATTCAGAGGTGTTTTGCCATTGCCTGCCCCTGCGTAATGATCCTGGACTTCCTTTGTGGTCTCCCATTCAATTATTAATCAGGGCTGACCTTGCTTAGGTTCTGAAGTCTGATGAGATCAGGCTAGCCTGGGTGATCCAGGGCATGGCAGGTGACTACAAGAGATTGGGATTTTTCTGTGGTGATGCCCCAGGTCTAGTGCTGTTTGTATTTTTAATAGTACTCACCATGGATTGTAACTTGCTCCTCTTCTAAATTTACAGTGCAATCTTAAACAGAGTTACACCCTTTGAAACCCATTGACTTCAATCGGGAAATGTTTAACTCTGCTTAGTATTATACTGCTAGCATTCCTACTATTTTATTATATTTTATTGATGTGTTTTTAAGCTTTGTAAACTGCTTTGAGGATATTTATAAGTTGAAGATAAAGCATACTTTCTAAATTTACAGTAAAAAAGAGCAAGAGACCAATAGCACCTTAAAGACTAACAACATTTGTGGCAGGGTATGAACTTTTGTGAGTCACTGCTGACTTCTTCCTCAGAAGAAGTCCATTGTATTTGAAAAAGTGTGCATGCACACAAAAGCTCATACCTTGAATAAACCTTTGTTGGTCTTAATGGTGCCACTGGACTCTAAATTTGTTCTCCTGCTTCAGAACAGCACGGCTGATCACTTGGAACTTTCTTCAGAAGACGTGAGCACTGACGTATGAAAGTTCTGATAAAATTTCAGTTCTGAACACTGAAGAAGTGAGCAGTGACTCATGAAAGCTCCTACCCTGCTCTGCCACAAGTTTTGTTAGTCTTTAAGGTGCTACTGGACTCCTGCTCTTTTCTACTGCTACAGACAGACTAACACGGCTACCCATCTTTTAAAATTACATATGTGTCACCATGGTATTGTCATGTAAAGCTAAAGGAAGAAGAAATATCCGAGATGCCGCCATAGTTGTTGGGGCAGTTGGGTAAGTCTTAATCGGAACATTGCTCTTACTCAAAAACCTTGCATTTTGATACAAACTATAAAGCAAATATGGGTATTCTTTTGCTTTAGGTTTATTTAGCACAGATTTCATGTCCTTTTCTATCTTTATCCCACTCATCCCCAAAATACATTTCCTAAAAATTCTTAAACAGAAGCTCCATAAAGATGTAATTGAGTTTGCATGATCTTAAAAATACTGCTGGAAAAGTCTTTGCAAATTTCCTGGATGCTTCAAGAGAAAACTTGGCAGGCATGCAAAGGAAATCCACAAAAGGACTGCCACTACCCCAAAAGTTTATTTTCTGCGTAAATGATGAGTTTTACCTCTGATAAGCCTGAATCAAAAAGCTTGGCTTAATATTACAAATTTATTTCATCTTGGGAAGACAGTGCCATTCATTAGTGAGAGTCTACAATGTGATAGCTGGGGACAATAATGGGGTTATTATGCCATTGACTAAAGACATGAGATGTTTTAATTGTGTAGGATGTTTATGTTATGATGATAGGTTAAGTTTAGGGCTCTTTAAGAAGAAGGAGAGAAAGCAGAAATACAGGAAGACCATAGAAGGAAGAACTATGTGGTGACTGTATAATTTCTTAACAGGGTGTAATCTCTGTCCTCTCAGGCCTGGGTGTTCTGATTTTTCTGCAGTTTCCTGTTCAATGCCATTTGTTTTCATTTGATTTGGTAATTTTTTTTAAATAAACACAACCAAAAAGACAACAAAAGTACAAAAAACATCCTCCAAGAAATCAAGTGCCACATGTGGAGACTTCTGTGTCTCTAACACAGCAGGGCCACAGATCAACTCAATTGGCAGGTGTCTGCTTCCCCTTTGCTGTCCCTGAGAAGATCCAATCTCACTTTGCTCTCTGCCACTGAAATAAATAGCCAATCTCCTACTAGCTGGCATCACTGATAGTCATTGGTAAATTAAATTAGGGTTGTCATGTAGGTTCACCAGCTCCTTTCATTCCTCTATAAGAATTGCCGGAAATGTTACGTTTTTATGTTAGAGTTTCTGATCATTCCTACAGATGCAGGACCTCACTTCTGAGTTTTCCTGGAAGCGATGTCATGGCATCGCTAACAGCTACACTTCTCTCCTGCCCCCACCCCAGTCTTATGGAGAGTTAGGGGTGGTGACTGTGGAGGGGAGTGTTTGGGGAGAAATTTCTACTAGAGTCTATGATATACCAAAGAGTCTGTCCTCTGAAGGTGCCATTTTCTCCAGAAGAAGAGGCAATAACACAAGGACATGTACAAAAAGAAGAAGAGGAGGAGGAGGAGGAGGAGCAGCAGCAGCAGCAGCAGCAATCCTATTGGCCCTGACCTGGATAGCCCAGGCAAGCCCCATCTTGTCAGATCTTGGAAGCTAAGCAGGGCCAACACTGGCAAATAATTGGAAGGGAGACCTCCAAGGAAAACCAGGGCTCCAATGTTCCCTCTAAGCCGTGGAGTCTTGTGAGCAAAAATTCTACTTTGTGAGCTACTGGCATTAAAGTTGTGAGCGAGTGATTGGGCTGCTGCATAAATTAGTTTGCTCTGGAGCCATCCTTCCTGAGCTAAGACAGAAATGTGTGAGCTGGAGGCTAAAAAACTGTGAGCCAATTTTACACTAACTCAGCTTAGAGGGAACACTGCTTGGGACACAGAGGCAAGCAATCAAGCCACCTCTCTGAAATGTCCAAACCCCAGTAGGGGTTGTCAGAAGTCACCATGAGTTCCAGGCATGCAAGCACATACACACACAAACACAAATCCCACAAAAAAATAACAATCTTACTTTTCTACCTCTTTATCTTCTTGGATATTGCAACAGTTCTTTGTTTGATTTCTTCTGCAACCTGGTCTATTGTTTTTATATCTGATTTATATTTCTACCTGGGGGGTTACTTTTCTTTTTTCATTCCTGAGTTTCCTCTATTTTAATTCTTTCAAGGTGCTTAAGTCCGAATGGCATTTGTTGAGTTTTTCCTCCAATCTCATTTGCCAGTTTCGTTTCACCTTAAAACACTTAACTGCCTGTTTCTTAAAGTCCATTCCCAGGGCCTGTTATGCACGGGTGTTTTCCCTCACTTTCACTGTCCATGTCTGTCAGGCCTGCTTTGTCATTCTGCATTGATTTCCCTCCCTTCAGCAGAGAATCCCCTAGTTCTCAGCAGTATGGAAAAAGGGGCTTTGCAGCTGCTTGTCAATTAAAAAAAAAAAGTATTGTGAATTTCAGCTTCAGGTTTTCCCCCTTTGCCTGCATTCCTTTGTCTTCCCTTTCATTCAGTGAAGTAACACTAAAATGCATGCACAAAACCTGAACTAGAAGGATTTAAATGGAAGGCACTTGCTGGATGCTACTGCACAGCTGTGATAGGGCAATTGTGTAAAAAAAATATTAAACTTTGGACACCACCCACACGTCACAAGTGACCTTCCACCCCAATTTAGAAAAATGTGTGTGGGTTTTTTTTAATTATTGTAGCTGCAGAATACATATACCAGAGGAAAAATAATGGTGAATAAGGCAGGCACAGAACCCGAATTCAAGATTAAAGGCTTACTGTTGTGAAAATCTATAGTAAGATGTCTGTGAGTAATGAGCCCAGTTCTCTTGTTACTACAACTTCTGCTTTATACATCAAGTGGTTGGTTGCAGTTATGTTTGCTGTAGGAATTTTCAGTTGCATTGGTATTTTCAATGAGTCTTGCAAGTTCTTTCTTTGATGTTGTTCTGAGCAGAGGTAATCTTTGTCTGTCTTCTTTGCAGGTTAATATGCTCTAAAATTTTTGCCTTCAGCTCTTCCTGTACATAGGTGAGCTGATAATGTATTGTTAATATCTGACTCTTAATCAGTGGACTTTCAAGTGAAACTTCATTTCTATGGCCTTTTTCTTGGTTGGTTTCATTTATTTGTTGCTCTTCACGTTCTTCCTTTAAGGTGCTGTTGTTCCTATCATACACTTGTCAGGGATTCCCAAGAACATGGTTAGATTTCAAAACATTTTTCATGGTCCATACATGGCACCCCAATTGAACAAAGTAAAACCTACAAATATTTGGGCATAACATTCCATGAATCCTTAAACTGGAATGCCCACATAGCTTTAACAAAAACAGCAGCTCTCAAGACCATAGGTGCATTAACGGGATTTTTCCACAATAAGGGTGGCCACCTCATAGATCCTGCCATTAAGCTTTACATTAGCAAGGTCGTCCCCCAAATACTCTATGGTGTTGAAATATGAGGATGGCAAGATCAAACCCTTACCAAGCTGGAAATAATCCAAAATAATTTTATGAGGCGCGTTCTGGTGCTCCCACAGGGGACACCAGCAGCCATGATGCGAGCTGAGCTTGGTTTACCCTCAATAAGGGCTCATGCACATGTTATAATCTTGAAACTTTGGAAGAAACATCAGCTAGCCAATACTAGCACTTTTAGTAATTCTAGC
>NW_015176124.1:0-17519 GCF_001447785.1 Gekko japonicus | reverse complement strand
CTGGCCCCAGAATCAAATTTCTTAACCCAGTCCTAACAACTCTACAATCCACATCAGGCATTGAAATAGTAACCTTTTTGCTCTCAGACGTCAATCCCACTATCTCCTATAGAATGGCACTCTATGCTCATGCTGCAAGGAAAATTAGAGATAAGGCTATGGAATGACTGTACTTTCAGAATGTGCTATTTGAGAAACCTGATTTTAAAACTTATATTCATATTTCATCTATATATTTTAATTTTCTTTTAAGTGTATTGCCAATCTTTGTACTGTTTTTTTTTATCTTTCATATTGTGATGGCCATTGGCTACATGCAATAAACTTTGAACTGAATTGGGAATTGGTTAGATTTCAAATTACAAAGCACCACCTACCTGTCAAGTATCTGATTGAGACATTTCATTTCATATCATCATCATCATCATCACACCATTCTGTCATTCAGAGATCTTCCTCCAGGGTACTTTGATTGATCCTGAAACTTCAAGGAGTTGCAAAAATACATCAGCCTGTCAAGTATCTGATTGAGACATTTCATTTCATATCATCATCATCATCATCATCATCACCACCACACCATTCTATCATTCAGAGATCTTCCTCCAGGGTACTTTGATTGATCCTGAAACTTCAAGGAGTTGCAAATTACATCGGTAGCAAGAAGATCAAATCAGTCAATCCTAAAAGAAATCAACCCTGACTGTTCCCTGGAAGGCTAGATAATGAAACTGAAGCTCAAATACTTTGGCCACCAAAAGAGAAGGCCTGGCGGGATCTGGTCCATGGGGTCGCGAAGAGTCGGACTCTACTGTGCGACTGAACAACAAAAAGGAATTAGTTTTTATTAAAATATGGATCCACAAAGCAGACAAGATCATGGAGAATGAGGACACAAAGATTCTTTGGGACTTACAATTATAAAAAGATAAAGACCTGGAGCATAACACCCCTGATATCACCATTGTAGAAATAAAAGGAGAAATAGAGTTCTGTTTTGCTGACAGCCTTTTACTGGTGGAACATGTCTGGTGGAGCATGCACCAGCACAAGGGTTTTTGGGGTGAAGGAAGTCTTCACCTTTTTTGGAACAGAACCAACTTATGAAGTTCCTTGGTGTTTTCTTTTTCTCCCTTCACTGTATTTACCTTTTTTGGCTAGTTATTAAAGTGGTGGAAAAGCAGAGACATTTCAACAAGCAAAGAATATTTGGTACTGGGTGGTTTTATAGCAATGGGTTTAAGCAAAAGTTTAAAATTGTTAAATCAGTGTCTTACATTAAGTAAGCATGGCACAGCTAATTAATTATATTTTGACCCGTTAGCAAGTAAATAGCTTAATTAAATGATTTCAAATTCTGGGGCAGTTTGAACATGTACCCAATCAAGGCCATAGGTATTTCTTTTTTTTTCAAATGTGTAATGTTGTACAGACCTCTTTAGCTAACTAAATATTCATTAATTAGATTGTTCGTGTCATATTAATCTATGCCAACAAGAGTGGATCTCTCACTCTCTCTTGGTGTTCCTGCAAGTTCCTCAGTAATCTAGAGACTTTATTCCTACTGGCTAGGTATATTAAAAACCTCTAGGGTCACCAAGTTAATTCCTTTCTAAAACAGTCTGTGTTGTAAATTTGACTTTTACGGCATTCTAATTCTCAGGACCAATTAGCAGATTTTATGACTCCATTTGGAAAGGTTCCAAACTTACATCCATATCATTGTACTTCATAATTACTCTGTTTAAACAGGCTCTCCTAGACCTTTGCCACTTTTTAAGGTTGTCTGTTACTGGGCTGTGGGAAAACTGCATATATTAAGCAGATGTCAACCCCATAGATTTTGCCATTCTAATTTCATACCATTTACACTCAAGCAGAAGAGCTATTTAGTGACTAACATACATGAGGCCACTTAAAATAATCAAGAAGGGATGAAAATGCCAATAAAAGAGCTATTAAAGTCCATTGTTAAGTCTAACGAGGCTCCAGGTACATGATGCTATAGCTATAAGATTTCAGCAATTTAAATATTTAAATGTGAAATGCAACGGCAAAGGGGGAGGGGAGCTCAAGCAATATAGGTTTGTTTATACTTAGCTTTAAGTTGTAAGGAAGCCCACAAGTTGCCTTAATTTCCAGCTTTTTACCTTACCACCTAATGTTCAATATCTATAAAGCTAAAACTATGCACCATAGGAGAATGACAACCAAAATGCTACTGAATTTCTTGTCTTTGCTGGATGCTACTGGATTTCTCATCTTTGCTGGTAGGATGTGTTATGTCCGCTGACCACCACCAAGTGAAATCTCTAGTGGTCACCAATAGGAACTTTGGCAGGAAGTTTAAACCCTCCAATAGGACCTGTGGGTGGGCCAAGGGGACTGTATATAGTTGGCCAACCAGCCGGTATTTGGTGTGTTATGTTGTGTACTAGTAAACATGTGCTGAGTATCACTCTGTTTCCTGATCATTCGATGTGTCGAACCCGCTACACAACAATGTGGAAAGTCCCTATTTTGATTTCTCCTTGCAGCATTTGAACCAGTGACCATTTCCCCAGCATTTATACTACATTATTTGTGGATGGATCCAGCTAGTTTCCACCCCCCCAGCTCCCCCAATTCCCTGTATCTATAGCCATCATCCCATATGGCTTTTATCCATGCAGGTCCCATGATCTGCAGCACAACACTTTTGGTGGTCAGAGATGACCTCCTCCTGTTTACCAGTGTAAAAGCTGATTGGATACAACTCTTTTTATCTGTAGGGGGAAAAGTGATTATTTTCCCAAGTAGTTCTACTGTGCGGCACACTTTCCCCTAAATGTTACCCCCTACTGGATAGTGCCTGCATAATATTTAGTTATGAGAAATAAAATTCCAGCAATTTGTAAGGCAAATTGTGCCATCAAGTCACAACCGACTCAAGGCAACCACATGAAGTTCTACCTTCAGAGGTGGTTTGCCATTGTCATCTTCTGCATGGCAGCCCCAGTTTTCTTTGGTGGTATCCCATTCAAGTACTGACACTGCTTTGCTTTCAAGCTCTGATGAGACTGGGCTATTCTAGGCTATGAGGGTTGCTACCCAATGTGTACCTCATGGGGGGGAGGAGTCCAAACAGTTTGCTTTGGTCCCCTGACCCTGACCCTTTCTTGCCTATATATTTCACCCTTGTACTCCCTCTGAGCATGGGAGTCCTATAGCTCTATTTATTTTTCCAATGTGGATATACAAGCAGAGTGTCCCCTCAGATTTTTCTGATTTACACTCCTGTTCACCAGGGCTGCAGCTTGCATCTGCCCCTTTTTTAAAAAAAAGGAAGCCATGAGCTGCTCATCTGCAGGACAGGACCTCTCTTTCCTTTGTACATTGACATGCAACTGGTAATGGGAAGACAGGAGCATAAGCACACCACTAAGGAAAGGTCATTACTGAACTGCTGGGGAAAAAAAAACTAAATGGCAATGAAGATAAGGAACACAAAACTAATAAATCAAGCTTTGTAACAGCTCTTCGGATGCAAAAGCTAAAGGCCAAATGCAGGTATGTTGTATCAGACAATGCCTAACATTCTGTCGCGGGTGAGGCTGTGAACATGTAAAGGCGGGTGAAGGAGAGAGGATGTTTAATCCAAATTATGCAGAGCACGGTTGCCTATCGATCTCATCCCCCCCTACTGTACAAGCCAAAGGGTCAAGAGCTGATGTACAGTACTGAGGGATTAACTCTCCCCGGCCCTCTGGGACTGTGCAGTCATCCGTGGCTGGTTTAGGTGATTTCCCTCATCCTTGGATGCCTCAGGGTGCTTGCCAGTCTGATTAAGCAAGTACCTCACCCTGCTAAACCCAGTCAGGGCCTCACCAGCCCCTCAGGATCAGGCCCAATTTGTATAACCTAGCCCCATGACAACAAGTGTGAAGCAGGTGAAATTATCCCAGCCAATTCGATAGGGACCCAAAATCTTCCTGCTTGGTCTCGAAGTGACTGACTAATCCCATGTTGTTGTCATAGGGAAGAAAATGAGGGGAGCTCCACAGCACCAAATCATGCCGAACAGCAAGGGAAGAGTCTGATTTCAGCTCTCTCATAGCCTGAACTGGACAAGGCAACCTTTCCTCTTTCCCCACCTCCAAAGTCTCTGAGGGGATAGGTAAAAAAACTGCCTCTGAGGTTATTTGGGCAGAAATTTGCTTTCATTTATCTGGGATAAATGATTGTCATGATCCAAGCAAAGGTTAGGATCAGTTCATTTTAACTATATAGGTTTTATGTTTTTATTATTTCTCCTTGAAATTGTTGTATGGTGCTTTTGTGCTGTTTTTATGTTGTATTTATTGGATGCTGATTTTATTACTGATAGCTAGCCAGGGCATTGAAACTAGTGGGGCCAGTACCATTTTACTGAATTGTTTGAATTTGTCTTTATGTATTTTTAACACCCTTGCACAGATCTCTGGAGAGGCAACATACACATCTTCCAAATAAATATATTAGGCCAGTTTCTCTGTTTACAGGGTGTTTGTGGTAGAGGGATATGTAGGGAGATTGTGAAATGGTTTGCAGAAAGGTCTGGGACATCCTGTCCTTCTCAAATTTTATGTGCCTTTACTTAGCGATGGAAGAATAATAGTGTTTCCTGGGGAGGGGGGGAAATACATGTTTCCTGGCATACCTGGTGACTGAATAAATCTGGCAGTGAATGTGAGCTAAGCACATCTTCCAGCACTCTTAGCTTATTAAGTGATAGCTCTGCAAATGGATACGGAATGCAACCTTTCCCCATTTAAAGCCTGAACCAGTTATTCTTCATTTGTCATTACTCAGTATTTGACCTTTATGTCAATATATCCCCAATGGCCACTGTGAATGTTTGCAGTAAATACAATCACTCAGTACGAACCTGATAAATTGTAGTGCCATACACTATTATTCCTGGGTGCCGCAGCTCTTTGCCAAGTCAAGTAATTCTAAGGAAACCAACTTTCCCAGTGTTTTCTAAGCACTGTCTGAAATGGCCTACTTCACCTTCTTTTGGTGTGTTCTGTTTGAGGAGTATGTATCACCCAGCCTGCTGCCTACTCTGGGCCGTAGCTAGTGGGAGATAAAGCATGAATTCCACCAACTGATGTCCCAAAGCAACAATCAAGATTATTTTTTCAGAGAATTGCTTGCACAAGGAAGGTAAAGGAATTTTAAGAAGAATTGTAAAAAGATTTAATTTATTTTTTTCCCGGAGGGAAGAGAAGTTAGAACTCTGTTTGCTGGCCATCTTTTCCCCCAAAATTACTTTCTGTTAAGCACCCTTATGATTGCAAGCATACTACCTAATCTCACGTTGTTTTGATCTCCTTCAAAGCACAGCTGATCTAGAAAAAATGATAAGGGGGAATGGGAGCATGATGGAGTAGCAAAGACCATTAATAGGGAAGAAAGGGTTTCACTAGGGTTCCATTGTGTGCTCTGACAAGGGAAGGCCCGGATGGATGCAGATTAGTCCACCTTCCATTACCTCCAACAACTCCCTCTGAATACCAAAAGGCAATATTGGGAGCTAATAGACCTCCATGGACACAAAGCTACACAACAGAGGCAGTTAAAGTGAGGAGGAGGAAGTAGACCAAATTGGGGGTTTGGGGCCTATTACATGGCTTAATGTTCTGTAATATATCCAGTCCTGACCGCATGGCTGACAGGGCTCCACACGGTCCCGCGAAACCTCCAAGCTTTGCTCCAGGAAACAATGGACTAAGCGGATCCTAGCCCGCACCAATCGGAGGGCTAGGCTCCCGGCTGAGAGCCCATGGAACTCTCGTCCACTGTAAATAGCCTATTATGGTGTGTGTGGGGTGTGTGTGTGTGTTTTGGGTGGTGGTTTCATTGGGTATTGGTTTCACCAATTGGAGGGCTAGGCTCCCGGCTGAGAGCCCATGGAACTCTCGTCCACTGTAAATAGCCTATTACGGTGTGGGGTGTGTGTGTTTTGGGTGGTGGTTTCACTGGGAATATGAGCCGGCCTGCAAGCTGGCTAAAGTTGTCTTGTTCCGCACTAATAAAAGTATGAGAGCTGTAATCACTCGTCAGTCTCAGTACTTTTCATGTTCCCTCTAAGCTGTGGAGTTTTTTGAGCAAAAATTCTACTTTGTGAGCTACTGTCATTAAAGCTGTGAGCAAGCAATTTGGCTACTGCGTACATTAGTTTGCTCTGGAGCCATCCTTCCTGAGCTAAGACAAAAATGTGTGAGCCAGAGGCTAAAAAACTGAGCTAGCTCACACTAACTCAGTTTAGAGGGAACAAGTTGGTTCCCTACCATTGTCTTTTCAAGGCTTAAACAGGGCTATAGGTGAAGGTAGGGAAAATGCTTCTGCTAGCAACTTAAACTGGCTTTGCATAAAGCCCTATTCATACTTTACAGAGTGAAGAAAAATATGTTATTTATAATGTATTTATCTACTTAATAAGGCTAACTATGCATGTATTTATGTATTTATTTCATTTACTTCATATATAGCCCTCCTTTCTCAGTGAGATTCTAGGTGGATTACAAAATATTTTAAAAAAGCAATCCATCACACAGTGCAATAAGGCTAAGATAACAGAATCAGAAAACAGTGCAAAATGAAAGTTGTCAAATGCATGCCATACCATAAGCAATGCAGAAAGTGGATAATAAAGGTAGAAAACAATGCAGTAAAAGCAATTCTATGACCTTATGAAAGCAGTCTGGAGAAGAGGAGGTTGAGGGGGGACATGTTCGCTCTCTATAAGTATTTGAAGGACTGTCACTTAGAGGAGGACAGGGAGCTGTTCCTGTTGGCAGCAGAGGACAGAACTCGCAATCATGGGACTAAATTAAGTGCGGGAAGATACTGCCTGGATATTAGGGGGGGGGACTTTTTTACAGTAAGAGTTGTACAACAGTGGAACCAGCTGCCTAGGCAGGTAGTGAGCTCTCCCTCCCTCGCAGTCTGTAAGCAGTGGCTGGACAAACACTTGTCAGGGATGTTCTAGGCTGACCCTGCATTGAGCAGGGGGTTGGACTAGATGGCCTGTATGGCCCCTTCCAACTCTGTGATTTTATGATTCTATAATTCACCCTCCTTGATTCTTCCATTGTATTGTAAGTCTACTGTCTTTATAATAATGCCCTTTGGAACATTTGTGTTTTGCACATTCTGCAGAATGACAGATGCGTGGGAGCCTTCTTGACATCCTCAGGCAGGCTGTTCCACAAGGGGAACATAAGAACATAAGAGAAGCCAATGTTGCATCAGGCCAATGGCCCATCCAGTCCAACACCCTGTCACACAGTGGCCAAAAATACCAGGTGCCATCAGGAGGTCCATCAGTGGGGCCAGGACACTAGAAGCCCTCCCATTGTTGCCCCCCCAAGCACCAAGAATACAGTGCATCCCTTGCCCCAGACCGAGAGTTCCTATCTATACCTTGTGGCTAATAACCACTGATGGACCTCTGCTCCATATGTTTATGATGGTAGAAGCCACAACAGGGAATGCTCAGGCATAGGCAGCTGCTGATTTTACCAGTCTACGTACAATTCTCTTTTCATAAGAGATTCTTGACAATTTGAAAAAGAAATCTCTGAACTGCTCTCAAACACATCCTCCCCTGTACAGTTAATAGATTCACCCAGCCTTATTCCAAATCCTGGCCAAACAGAGAAAGCTAGGGACAAAAAGGCCACACAACATGGATACTTATGGATTTGTTTTTCACTTTTGCTGGCAAATTGGTTTTAATATCTATTGACGGATGCTAGATTGGCATGTTATTATTTTTTCAAAATAGCTTTTAATGGATGCTTTTGATAATTTACGGGGGGAAGGAGTTGTACAGCACTCCAAGTGCCAAATTAACAGAGAGAATGCGGAATGGTAAATGAATTTTAAAGAGTAAATACAATATAAATGCCCTCTGGTTGTTTACTGGAAAGTAAGTCCCACTGAGTTCAATGAGTCTTACACCCTAGTAAGTCCTTTTCAGATTGCAGCCATGCAGCCTATCTCTGTCTACTCAGAAGTTGAGTAAATTCAATGACACTTATTCCCAAGTAAATGTGAATGAGATTGCAGCTTGGGGAATGTAATTCTGGAGTTTACTTAAGAGTAAATTTCATTGGCTTCAGTGCCACTTGTGTCTGAGTAAGCACGCATAGCATTGGACTGTAAATCATAGATGTCAAACCATACATTAAAAAGTATTGACTGAGTACTAAGTGGTTCAACAGTACACAGGGTGTGTGAGGGGACTGTTTAAAAATCAGGAAATATTTAGGTCAGCTCTCACTTGGAGGAAGCATTGAAAAGAGTAGTGTGAAAACCGTAGAGTCAGCCTTGAGGGAAAGCCATGAGGGGATTCAGGAACTAGGCCAATGAGGAGGCGCAGGCACCCACTTCCAACAGGAAAAAGGGTCAAGCAGCATTTAAAATGGATAGGAAAAGATCAGACCATAAACTACAATTAACCCTTTGGCATTGGCAGCTGGGATTTCCTGACACCAACTGTTAATGCTGGCCTTCAGGGGCTTCCAGGATCAAACAATGATAAGCCAAGTCTTGAAATAAAGGGCATTGCTTTTAGACAGCAAGAACTAAAGTGTTGTCTGGCTTCCTGAATGAACATATGGAAAGCTAAGCAAGCAGCATGCTAGAGCAAAAATGGAAACTATGGTGCGTTATTACATATCATATTACCTTTCCCTTATTACTTGGCCTCTGTCAGAATGGGGAGACTTTTATTTTTGGCATGGGACTGTTTGTTTGTTTTGTTTGCTTTATTCTGTCCAGTCACAGCAGACTGATGATGACCCTATGGGGTTTTCAAGGCAAGAGACTTCAGAGGTAGTTTCCCATTGCCTGCCTCTGTGTTGCAACCCTGGTATTCCTTCGTGGTCTCTCTTCCAAATACTAACTAAGGCTGACCTTGCTTAGCTTCTGAGATCTGATGAGACTGGGCTTATCTTTGCCCATATAGGTCAGGGCTGCTATATTGTTAGACTATAAGAATGTATGTCCCACAATGGCTGCTGGCCATTACAGCCATATTGAATGTCCTTGAACAGAGGCAGTGCACAGCTCAGAAAACCCAGTGCCAGGAACCAAGAACAAAGGAAGATCTAGGGATGAACATATCCCCTGGCTCCACTCCACAGCCATCTATCTGATTATCTGTGCAAAGGCATTCCATTTCTTTGGCTTTTTGGCATTTCAGCCTCCAAAGAGTATTTGAATATGCATAGGAACTTTCATATGTGTTGGGCTGAATCAATGTAGAGAAGCGAGACAAGATGAGAACTGGGAAATACAAGGAACTAGGTTCTGGATGGTTGTGAAAGCAAGGAAGTGGTGTCAAGCCACAATGGAGGAATTCAGGACTGAATGTAGGAGAACAGCTGCAGAGGCTGTGTCAGAGGGAGCACAGGAGGAGGCAAAGGCAGTTTGTATAGCCAGGTTGGGCCAGACATGCTCAGCAAGGGAAGCTGTGGACAGAGAGGGCAAAAGTGGGCTGGGCAGGGATGTGCAGTGCTACACTGCCAACCCTAAAAGCCATTGAACTCATATGCAAATAAGTTATGCTAATGAGTTATGCTAATGAGCTCCGGCAGCTCTTTTTCTACAACAAGACCCCTGCATAGGATCTTTCATACGTGTTGGGCTAAATCAATGTAGAGAAGCGAGACAAGATGAGAACTGGGAAATACAAGGAACTAGGTTCTGGATGGTTGTGAAAGCAAGGAAGTGGTGTCAAGCCACAATGGAGGAATTCAGGACTGAATGTAGGAGAACAGCTGCAGAGGCTGTGTCAGAGGGAGCACAGGAGGAGGCAAAGGCAGTTTGTATAGCCAGGTTGGGCCAGACATGCTCAACAAGGGAAGCTGTGGACAGAGAGAGCATAAGTGGGCTGGGCAGGGGTGTGCAGTGCAACACTGCCAACCCTAAAAGCCATTGAACTTACTCTGCATCAGACTGAATAGGCTTAGAATTGCAAGGTCACCCCTGGCCACCAGTGTGTGTGTGTGTGTGTAGGGGGTAGAGTTGCCAGATCCAGGTTGGGAAACTCCTGGAGATCTGAGGTTGGAGCCCAGAGAGGACAGGAACCTCAGTGGAGTACAGTGCCATAAAGTCCACCCACCAAAGCATCCATTTTCCCCAAGGGAACTAATCTCTGTAGTCTGGACATGAGCGGTGATTCCAGAGGATCCCCAGGTCCCACTTGGATAGGCTATATCCAAGGCAGTCAAAAGCTACCCAGAACAACTCTCTGATTTCTTAATGCCGAGAATCAATGGAGACAGCCAGCCATTTTTTAAAATGTTTTTTCCCATTCCTTGGGAAACAGTATTTCTCCCAGCCAGTCTTATACCTGCAACCAATAAGGCAAGTTGTCTTGGCTAATCACACAGTCTTTTTTGGAGGGGGAATTTTACGCTGCAGCCATCCATTATGTTGCCTATTTGGTGTCATGTGTGCACTGCACTCTCTGTTCCTTATCCTTACCTCTTGGAAGAGATGTCTTGTTTAGATCACAGTAGATCCCCAGCTGGGCAGATCTTGCCATGATGGCTCTTCTTGATAAACTGGTTGGATTAATTTATCATTTACCACTAGCTAGTCTTTTCTCCATCCTTTTCCCCTTGAGAAGAATCAGTCTGGGGGTGGGCGATGGTTTCTAGGAAGGGAGTTTGTAAGAGGCATTATTGTCATTGTTGTTTTGGGTTCTGTGTGGTTTGTGAGCCAGTTTGGTGTAATGGTTAAGTGTGTGAACTCTAATCTGGGAGAGCCAGGTTTGATTCCGTACTCCTCCAGAAAGAGTAAATAATTCTAGTAACTCGGACAAAAAGAAAATTTTAAGACAAGAAAGGGAAAAAAGGAGGAACATAAAGACAGTAATTTACCAAGGACTAGTTCCAGAAAATGGAGATTATCCCTGGTAACATAGGAACTGCTACACCATAATGTTTGAAGAACAACCTATGGCATGATTATCATTTGATCCTTCTGGATTTTTTTAGAACTGAAATATGACAAACTCATGTTGGTAGCTGACCTTCAGAAATATCACACAAGTAATTCTGGTGGTTACCTGACCTTCAGGCACCTCACATAACCTAGCCAGAATTTTGGATACAGATATATATCATAGATGGTCAAGGAGCAGGATTGTATAAGAGGGTGTGTGTGTTATGTGCTGTCAAGTCACTTCCAATTTTATGTTGACCCTATGAATTACTGACCTCCAAAATGTCCTGTCATTAACAACCTTGCTCAGTTCTTGCAAACTGAAGGTTGTGGCTTCCTTTAAAAAAATTGTATTTTTATTTTAAACTTTATGTGGTCGATCTATTTCATGTTGAGTCTTCCCCTTTTCCTGCTGCCCTCAGCATTCCCTAGCAGTGTTGTCAGTTTGGAACTACCAGACTAAAGAGACTAAAGAGAGACATTTTTCAACAGTTCAGTCTTTTGAGCAACCAACTGCAACCACGCACAATAATTAGCTAACTCAGTAATACATGTAATCAAGTGCTGCAGTACATTTTAGCAAACTTATCAGCACCTAGAATGGGAAATATGCCCTTACAGTAGAATGTAAGCTTATGCAGTTATTAGGGATGCTGTGATTTTTTCCCCATTAATGTGTTTGACAGTCAACGTAACTTACTGCATTCAAGAATGCTGATCAGACATGAGTCCAATCCATTTGGTTCATAGCAAACATCCACAAGTGCCTGCTAGGTATTTTGCATCAGTTTGATGTAGTGGTTAAGCGTGAGGACTCTAATCTGGGAGAACCGGGTTTGATTCCCCACTCCTCCACTTGCACCTGCTGGATGACCTTGGGTAAACCATAGTTCTGTCAGAGCAGTTCTTGAAAAATAGCGGTTTCTGTCAGAGCTCTCTCAGCCCCGTCTACCTCACAAGGTGTCTGTTGTGGGGAGGGGAAGGGAAAGGAGTTTGTAAGCCGCTCTGAGACTTCCTTTGGGTAGTGAAGGGCAGGGTATAAATCCAATCTCTTCTCTTCTTCTTCTTCTTTGGAAAAACTGTGCATGTGCAAAGATACTGACAATTCAGAATAATCAGTAGCCATTACAAATGCTAGGAACTACTTAGACAAACACAGTATTTATTATTGATTTATATAATTTGGGACTGATCTGTTTCATTAAACAATTGCCTTGTTAGTGGAGCAGTCATATAGCAAGGATGGGACAGTAGAACTTAATTGGGCTGCATGAGAATGTGCATGCACAAACAGCTGGTTGCACTGTTCCACATGCTTAGGGAGGAATACAGTGAAACAGCCTGCCCAACAGCCATGAACAGTTCAGGAACAGTTGAACTGATTATCAAAAACCAGCTCACTTTTTGCAACAAGCAAACAGGACATGAGTCAAACTAGTGGGTGTTGTTGCATCTCAAAGACCTATTAGTCATTCAGAGGCCTCCTGCAAAGGTTTAATGCTGCAAGCTTTAACTTACTAATCATTCAGATAACTGATTAATGATCTTGAAATTGGTTAAAAACACCAATTTTGGGAACATGATTTTAATTAATTGGACAGCATATATACATACACACATACTTAACAAACTGTGAATAGAGACTGCCATCTTCAAAGAGGCATTATCCCTTCATGGTCTTGTAAGATATTCTGTGTGTTTCTACACACACACACACACACACCATTTAAAAACAAAGCTTTCCCTTCAACATAATTGTTTTATTGATATGCCAGCATACATTGATTTCTTTAATCAAATTTCCCTATGGAAATTACATATGTACTTTTGTACATGTATACAGAAAAAAATAATGATGACTCAAAGTTTTAAATCCCCTTCCTTGTTTTATTACAAGTTGACTCCCCTTGCATGGAATTATGACTCTCTTTGTAATTAATACTAAGGTGAATTTGGACCATATGTGCTGCTGTTGCACCAGTGTCTTTGGTGTTCATCAGATTAATCAGATTAGATAGCTAGACTTTGTGGTGACATCCTCATTATTTTATCCCCTTTGGGAATGTCCCAATGAAACTGTCCTGACTGGTGAAATTGTCTTAAGGTTTTTGCAAATACAGCACTTAATGCTCATGCTGCTGCCTCTTCTTGTTCCTCCTTATGAGGAAATTCATGCTGATAAATATGGATTATGGAGCAAGACATCGTAGTGAGGCACAATACAGATGGGATGAACAGGAGAGTTGCATGGTTGCCCCGAACAGAATTCCCACTTGGATGTGCAAGAGCAAGCGTGTGCAAAAAAATATCCAAACTAAAACTTGATTAAGAATGTGGAAGGAAGGAAGGAAGGAAGGTGCTGGTACTCATGTTGTTTACTTCTTTGGGGACTATATTCGAGTGGAAAGGTGGCATAGAAATGTTTCAAATGTTTTAAACAAATAAAATCCATGATGAAGCCCCCCTCCCTCTGCTTTCAGTGCTTCTTCCAGCTTTGCTGACTTCCTATATCACAATCTGCCCATATGAAAATATGCTTCAGGCATCGGTATGTGGTGAGCATTGCCCCCTCAAATGCCTGATTGCCTTCTAACCCTAGTTGTGTGTGTATTCAGTTCTTGGTCTCTTGAGCACAGGCAGGATAAAGAGATTCAATACTACTTTAGATTATTTATGTATTTATTAGTTATTTAGTTAGTTTGATTTTTATCCCACCCTCCCTGCAAGCAGGCTCAGGGCAGATTACAAATCACAAAAATAATAATACAATTTAGATAATTAAAACCGTATTTCTATTAAAACACAAACCAAACACAATCAGGGTGGATTCTCCTCAACAATGATGGGTATAATGGGTATAATGCTGGTAGTTCATAGCCTTACCTTTAGTTTTTTCCCCTTAGTTTGGATTGGGATTCCACAACACAGGATCCCACTCATGATAGTGGCCACAGGTTTTTACAGGTTTTAGAGGAGAAAATAGCCATCTAAAAATGGCTATGAGGGTCTGTTCCCGATTGGGTCCATGGTGCGGTTGGCAACAGGAGATGTTGTTTGCCCACTCTGTACCTTAAAAGGTACAGAGGTGGGAAACAAGATCAGCTATTACTGCCACAACATGAACCCAATCAGAATCAGGCCCTTGTGGCTTTTTTAAGATGGTTCTTTTCTTATCTAAAATGGTGTCACATTTAGCTTGGCCCTCAATCAGGACCATTCACTCATTGGACCAGCCACAGAAGGCCCCAGGGCTGGCAGGCTGGTAGTAAAGGCAGGGCAGGCAGGCCCAAGAAAATGTAGTGGGTCACAGAAGACCGTTGGGCTTAGGACTGCCAGCCCCCCAGTCTGGGCAGGGTTTCCCCCACTTTTGTGAGCTTCTCCCCACCCAAAAAATGCCTTGAAATACGGTGCAAGAAGTGAAGTCATTGTGCTGTCGATATCACACAGTGACACTCTAGTTTTTGCGCAAAACTCTATGGTAAATCTGGGCTCAAACCCATAGAGTTTTGCCCCAAACCTAGAGTGTCACCATGTGACATCGGCGGCATGATGGTGTCACTTTCAGGTGACGTCATCATGCCACGTGCAGCAGAAGCTTCCGGAGAGGAGCAAAGATGCCCCCACCAGCAACAAGGTAAGACCTGGCAACCCTATCTCCTCCATCTTAAACACACAACAATCCTTTTAGGTAGGTTAGGCTGAGTGCGTGTGACTGGGCCAAAGTGTTCTCCAATATATGCTTATTTAGTGGGTGAGAACATGTGTGACTGTTCCATGAAGGGGGAAGGAAATCACAATTGGGGGGAAACAAACAATGCCTGTCAGCCACAGCCTGTCAGCCATTAATGGATGGATTACTGAAAACTAATGCACGTCCTCTTTTTCCAGGTAAGCCCCCTCCCGCCGGCAGGGCCAGCTGTTCAGCTGCAGGGTGGTGGGACCTGGTGGTAGGGGACCCTCCCCTCCACTGGGGGGGTCTGACAACTCTACAGTGATGGCAAAGGATAGGCAGGCAAGCCATCAAAGGCAGAGGGCTCAGAACACATAGTAATTATAATTAATTCCAAAATTCTTGTATCTGGTTCATAGGTGGCATTAGCTAAATCCCACCAATCTGAAAATTCAGCTTCTCCAGCAGTTACATTTCTTTTTATTATTTCTTTAATTTCTAAAGGAATTGTTCCAGACATAGCTTGTGTAATTAAATTAATTGCAAGAAGTGTGTTCATTGACTGCATCTGTGTGCAAGCAAAAGCAAGAGAAATGTTTCCTTGAAGTGGTACAAGTTCACCTACTAAAAATCGAAAATCATGTTCCATAATGTTCTCCCAATGTACTAAAATAGGATTAGCATAGTGTTGAATATCAGACAAAGCTCGAAAAGATTGTGTAAGAGGAGTTGCCATGTTAAAAATATCAGTACCCACCTTGGAAGCTTTATTGGCTAATATTTCCATGTTGGCTGCATTTAAAACAGAAACTCCAGCTCCTACCGGGGCTAACCAATCCCCTATACTTCTCTTTGAACGATTCATGATTTCTTTTCCTTTCCATAATGCTAGCCAACGTTCCCAGCCATAGGTAAATGGTTGTGTATATGGGGCACATAATTTATGCATCCATGAAACCTGTGCATTATTTGCAGACACTCCTAATTGGGCCATGTTTATTGAAACATTGCGTATATGCATCTGTGGGTACATTAAAACTTTTTCTTGTTGGTGGAACTTCAAAGTATGAGATCCTATCACAGGATTGCTTAAATTATAAAGTTCCCAAACATTTGTTACCAGTGGATTAAAAGTAATAGTAGTTTCATTTACTGTTCCAAAAGTCAATGTGTAATTACCTGTTACATGAGTTGTTTCAATTATCAGTGTTCCCAATATACTAAACCTGTATCTTCTTCCACTTGTTACACATGGATTCCCATTTAGATCAATTCTCCATTGCGGTGGGCCCTGTGAACCTTTAAGTAAATAACTATTCCATTTCTTTGACTCCCAATTGGTAATGTTAAACTTTTGAATCTTATTCATTGGGTTAATAAGAGTCACTGGCAAATTATCATTAGTAACATTGTCTAATCCAATGAATACTGTTATTTTGAAAGGATCTCCTTTGTTCCATACAGCAGCTGAAACTACTGCTGTCTGACAAATTGGGTCGTTACACAAAAACCGTCTTAATGTTTCTTCACCACCTCCTGGTATTGTGCAAATCAATAATTCTTGACGAGGTGTTTTCCTTGCACATTTAAAGAATAAAATTGGGGGGCAATGTCTTACAGGTCCTATAACAAATCCTCTAGTGGTTACTTGTTTTAACGGGGTGACTCCATCTACATTGCATGTAATACTAATGTTATCAACTTTCCCTCGGCAATTCCAGTGTTGTGCAACAGGCACAGGAGGGGTACTCAACGGAGTTCCCTCAACTGTTAGGAACACATGCAAAAACAGCAGGCAGGCAACTCTTCTTATACTTACAAATTTATTTTGGCGCTGCGAATCCATAACGTTTCTGTAAAGTAAGGGATTATGCATATCAAATTGAAAAAGATAGCGCCTAAACTCGGCACTAATTGTTTTCTATGCCATGGTCGACTCCATAAATCAAAGGCACGGCGTAGAAAGCAAAAGAACATTTATTTCCCCACGTTTATTCTTTTTCCTCTATAATTTTATTTCCCCAGCCGGGATTTGAACCGGCGGTCTCTGAATTACCAAGCACAGAAATCTCCGCTGCGCCACCGGCAGTTCTTAGCGGGAACAGGACTCTTAATGTAGAAAACTTGCAAAGCCTGTTCTCTTTCAGTTGTAAAAATCGGCAAGGTCAAAAGTTTAAACTGAACCGAGTAGCTCCGAAGTTTTCCGAGCCTCCTATCTTGTGACTGTGGGGGCCGGTGTATGTTTGCATATGTAAATTTGAAACGAAACTGAGGCTTAGTTGCCTGGGACGTTCTAAAATCATAGATAGCTTTACAAAGAATGATTTATTTACTGTTAAACTAAGGGAGTTCCTTCTTTTATCTATATGGCTCTTCCAAATTATCCTTATTGCATATAGAAAAATTGGTCCCCATAACCATGAAAGACACCTGGGAGTATGACCACGGGTGGTTTAAGCCAAATCAAATCATTAATCACACAATTTTTGTCTCCACCCGTCCCCCAGCAGGCATCCATCATCATCACAGAGAAACAACCCCTCCAACAATCGCAATTTTTGGAGGGGGCTCGACTAGAGAGCACCCACTATAGTTGTTATAAAAACAGAACACACAAACTTAGCTAGTAATTTCCCCTAGGTCTCTGTCCTAAAAGAGGCCTATCCTAGCTTGGGGCTTTTGTCCTTACACCTGCCATCTCACCTTCCCTTGAGGTTTCCCTAACAAGGAGGCTATGAAAAACATGCGCATAAGGGCATAAAAACATTAGCGGTTGACCGAATTTGAATCCAATTAATTTAGAAATTCAGAAAAATATTTAAAAAAAAATTAAAATTTTGAAAAATTGTGAAAAATTCAAAAATTC
>NW_015176123.1:70199-70761 GCF_001447785.1 Gekko japonicus | reverse complement strand
GTTTGGGATAGCACTGTAGTATCCTCATGGGGGACATTGAAGACTGAACCCAGAACCGTCTGTAAACAAAACATCCACTCTGCCACTGAGCAGCAACAGCAGCCCCGCTCCTATAGCGCTGTGTTCCTCAGAAGTATATCATGTTTCTCAGTAAGAACTCATGGAAATGGTGGGCAGGCATCCCATCCTGATCTTTGCCCTCAAAATAGGCAATAAAAGGAAGTGTTGGTGTGTTCTGGACACAATGTAAACTCGCACAATAGCAACAAGTAGGCCCAACAAGCCTGGCCAATGGCCCTTAGATATGGCCCAGAATCCTCTGCAATGCAGTGTCCAAATTGACACAGAAAGGGTCTCCAGTGTAGCCCAGTGGTGGGTAATACTGCATTAGGATGTGAGAGCCCCAGTTTCAAATGCCCACTCTGCCATGAAGCTCAGTGGGTGGCCTTGGGCCATTTAAAGAGCAATCTCACACAGGTTAATTCAAAATCCTGGTCAAGTCTACAAATGGGGTTTACTCCCAGGATAGTGCTCTTGGCATTGAAAATATCTCTCTCTCTCT